>NW_009603053.1:0-32651 GCF_000690535.1 Cariama cristata | reverse complement strand
AGGAAATCAGCCCTGAATGCAGAAAAAACCTCTTGCAGAATTTGAAGATTAGGGGATAGATGAGTGATGCAGGGGACCCATCACTGGTAGAGAAATATAGATCAGTTAGCAACCAAAGAGAAATCAAAGCAACGAAGCAGCACATGCATCGGTACAATTGAAAGTACAGTCTACCTCTAGGAATAAAGAATGCAAACCTTGCTCACAGCCTTGAGGATTCCTATAATGGAAAACAACAACTCTGAAAAAGATCTAAAGCAAGAGAATAGTGGTCAGAGGAAAGTGGTAAAGCATCGATTGTGCCTGGAGTTTTCATTGTGACACAGACAAAGGAGTTAACAAAATCCTTTGAAGGCATATAAAGAAATGGGGAGGTTACGCTTCCTCTGTGTTTTGCTCAAACACAGCTGCCACTGAAATTCTGCAGGTACAGTACAAGAAAGGTGTAAAAGATGGACAAAGTCAGGAATACCAGGTCATCTGCAAAATCATTAGGTTTAGTCATACACTAAACAGTATTGAAAAATCTGTTAATTTCTGTATGAATTTAATTAAACAGTGACTATGAATATATGAAAACAACATGGAAAACTTTAATTCTAGTGTTTCTTGTAGCTTTTAAAAATAAACTGGAATTCTATCATGGAAAACCATGGTAACTTAGATGTAGTGTCAGCAGCATTTCAAATATAAATGAGGTACAAATATCTGCTAAGAACCATTAGCTTTCAGTTTAATAACAAATGTTTATTTATTAATATGACATATTCAACATATTCTATGGAACTGCCTCTTTCATAGATTTTGGGGATTCTAGAGAAACAAAAGAAATACAATAAATGTACTCCTTTTTATATGATTCACTTTCATACTAAAATGATTATCAGGATGATATATTTATTCCTCTAACTTTCTTAAAGCTTACAGTAGACCACCATAAAGTCCCTTTTTTATTAGTGTCGTCCATCATAAAAGAAACTACAGTAGTAATTTTAACAGATCCACAGAGTTTTGACATAAAAAGCCTCAATAACACAACAAGCTCTTGGCTATACACTAAACACTACCTCTATTTGATATTTGCTGATTAATAATTTAGGATTTTCAAACTGTCAAAGTTGCTATGCTCCAAAAGCATGATTTCCTCTAGCAGAAACATGAAGTCACCCGAATTAACTGTTGGATTGCTTTTCCATTATTATTTTTAAAATAAGTAATATAATATTTACTGCCTGTAGAAGTATAACAAAAAAAAGACTGAGATCAGTGTCTACTATAAATATCTAGTACTGTTCTGAAGTTCTGCCATAAGCTTTACTGAAATGACTTTTTTTCTTTTTTAGTTTTTAGTTTTAGAAAGAAAATTAATTGCATACACCACTGCAAGCCAGCATGATGTGAGCAACAAAAGTGAGAATAAATTTCTTCAGAGAGCTCTAAACAGGACAAAAGAAAGAAATAGTCTCCATCTAAAGTGTTTTCTGACAAGTAACTATTGGTAATGAAATATTTGATAACTTTACCAAAACAAGTCAAATAGTTTTAAAGAAACTACTTTTTGGAAAATAATCCAGTCTTCAGTCTTATTTTTTTTTAAGTTTATATGATTGAGCTCTCTGATTATCTGATTATTTCCGATTGCCCTAACCTTCCCCTATAGTTTTAAATATTGACTAATTTTAAGCAAATTTGTCAGAAGACTAGAATTATAAAAAAATGACATTTTATAATTTTTTTTTTTAAAAAAAAAGGCAACCAAATAAAGAAAACAAGATACTACTGGTCATTAACAAGGGAACAGGTGTAGTGTGGAGACCTTAGCAAACAGCTGAGAATTCACACAAAAAAGGAACATCTTATAAAGCCCCCATGGTGGAAAACATTTCAACTGGAACTTACAGATAACTACGAAACAAAAAACCCTAGGAATTCTAGCTTCAATACTTCTGGTGTTCACAGAATACACTGGAAATACACTTAATTTAAATATTTTTTATTCCCTTCTACTACATGCAGTGAATCATTCTGTGAATTTTATCTTTGTACTGTGGCAAAATGTCTAGTCCAATTATGAAAATATATTTATTTCAGCGTGAATACATTACTTTGTATAACATTCTGGCTAGCATCAGTGCTGGTTCACTAGTATTAGTAAACCCTAAATATTCAAAACCTGATGAAATATGCATTCAAGGGAGGAAGGAGCACACCTGAAGTAAATTAATTCTTAAATATTTTCAGGTTCTTATATTTTCATGACTGGTCATCTTTTCTTAAAAAAAAAAACCAAACAGCTAAATAAAATTTACCAATAAAATATTAATTCAATTTTTTTCTAGAGAAGTTAACACATCCACTGCTGTCACAGTTTCCTTTCAAATATTCTGAGTATCTCAGAAAGGTCAGATGACTTTCATCCTATAAGTGCCTATTTTTCTTCTTCGTCTACAAAGGAAGATCAGGATTACAAGCTTATATATAGATGCCTACTCTAGACCTGTTTTGGTGAGATGGATCTCACATCCAAATGTTAAGTAGGAAAGAAGTATGTTGGAAGTTCTGCTTTAGGGCAGAAGTAAATATTTAATTTAAACAACTCAAGCATGTTACCACTATTTTCACGCCTGCTATATTCTGTCTCTCTCTATAACATAACAGCATGGAGAACTAAATGAACTGACAAGCTTATCTGAAATGAACAATAAATGGTAAAATAGTGTACCCAAAAACTCCGTTCTCAATATCCACCCATCACAGGTCAAACTCATCCCCAACTCCCTTGACTCCTCTCCTTATATTAACAAACAAACAAACACCTCCACAAAGGTGCCTATTAAGGCTGTCAGTAAAAAGGAACTCACTGTAAAACACCTAAGTACAAAAGAGAGTTCACCACAACTTGACAAAATTGACTACCAAAATTAGGGTAAGTAAATTTAGCTAAAGTATTTTTTAGACAGTTTAAGGACAGACGCTGATCCTTTGCTGCCTGCTCTGCATAAACATTAAGGTTTTCATAATGCAGGTTTTTATAATGCATTTTTTTTAAACAGTTCACTTTTTAAAGCAACATAACATTAACCTGCTGTCTTGTCCAGCGTGCTTACTATATGGCTTTACTTCATGGTTTTAGTCTAAAATTAGATGGTAATGAAAAGCTGTATGTGATGGATGGACTTTGCAAAATCTGTTGGGATGGAAAGTTCTAAACAAGGTTAATAAAGTTATCTATGAAAAAGACCACAGTAAGATGGATTTGTACTAATTTATATGACTAATATGTATAGAAAGTTATTCCCCAAGAGTCTTAACTTTACCTGATTGTTTTATGTAAGCATTTTTAATGGCTAGTTATTCACATCAGAACACCTAGAAAGACTCCCAGGATGACCAGTCATTAAGTGACACAGTTCAAGTCTCATAAATTTGTCTTATATTCACAACTATGCATCAACACCCACACATTTAATCATATGCCATAGTGATCTCTGATGCAATATGAGATGTACTTTTGAAAGACTTATGTAAGCAAACCAGATAAGTGTTTTGTTAGGCAAAAGAATCAGTATCATTCTCCTTCAAATCAGTCATTCCTTTAGTCACTCATTTCCCAAAACTTCCAAGACATGGTCAGATTAACTACTCTATTTATACCATGGCAAAAGTATTAATAAATTTGCTGAATCTGAAGCCTATTATCTGTATGGGTCACTAATTATAAATGTCCAGATTAGCCCTGAAAGTAAGACAAATTCATTAAAATGAAAAAATTACATCCTCCATTTCCTTTATTTTTTAAACAAACACAAAAATGCTTGTGAAATGGTTAATAAATCTCAGTCTCTTTCCCAGATCCCCATGTGCTAGTACTCTACAATCACTTGAACTGGTGAGGATGAATCCCCCAAAACAGTGAGGCAGTTATAGTCAGGTACCAGGAAGTTTGACCCAGTCCAAGAACATTGCTTTCTCCAAGACAGAGGAAAAAAAAACATGTTTATTCATTCTTGTCATGTATAAAGACTATGTCACTATGCATCTACATGTGCTAATTGTTATTTCAAGAAGTTTCATAATGAAATGTTTGAAAAAAGCATCCTAATGAATTACTTACAAGATTTAATTTGGTTATCTGAATAAACAATGCCAGGATTTACAATAAAACCTAAATATAGGCTATGAATTGTCATCTAATGGTGCAAAAGTAGGCAGAACCACACAAGAAACTTATTATTTCTCATAGCCTTCAGACATCTTGATGTCCCACTACCAGTAGCAACAAATTAATTGAAAACTTTTAATAGGATACAGTAAATTAGGAATAAAGAATAATGTGAAACTGTGTGCAGTAGAGAATAATTAAATAACTGATTTAATTACAAAATAATACATCTTATAGCTTGACACGACAAGAAAATGTTTTCACTGCAAATTCAGGATAAACTATTTTGATAGTTCACCACTTCCATTAGTAGTAGCAACAACGGTGAAGAATCTTTTAACAGTAAAACAAAGCTTTTAGAAATTGTATATATCCAGAAATATATTACTCACAAAGATTACAGTATTATTTGATATTTTGCTTGGTATAAGAAAGAAGCAGTAACTATTTTACTAGGAATTGTGATGTCCTCCCCCTTACTAACTGAAAATGAAGTTTTTCCATTTCTATAGCACTTCAGTCAAGAAAGGCGCATGAATTTGTTTTTAAGATGACCTTAAACCAGAAAAAGAAGTGTTTTGCCTAGTTAGGGTCCAGGTGTCTGATGCAGAGCTCATATATATTATTTGAAATGTTTCTAATGAGACCTTAGAAACTGTGGACAAAAACCTGAAATCCATGGGATATCACTGAGTCCAGGTTTTCTTTCTTAGGGGCAGTTGCACGCCGCACTCAGAGGCATTTGATAAGAGGAAGATACTTAGTAAAAAGAAAATCAGTAAGCTTCTCTGAATAAATGATTCAGTCAATATATAAGAACTCACGGCATTCATGTAGGCTGGCTATCACATTTAGAACATTTTAGTGCTTAGTTCAGAACATTTAGTCAAATTACTAAGGATGTGTAAAATTGTAAGGAGAACTTTAATAAAAAATAAATAAATAAAATGAAGACTGTAGAATCTGTTTTCAACATAATAGCAAGAGATCGTATGCTTTTAGTATTAATAAAGTATTCACCAATAATACATTCCTGTCAAATACATAGCCTTCCAGATGTGCCCTTGCAATATGAAGGACATTGTAGTATGTACCATGATCATTCTAATTAAACATTCCTCTAAAACAATACTAAATTGGTTTCTCATTGATTCCCCATTCTATATTTTCTATCTCTTGTAGAATTATTAAGCAATCATAAACAACTCTTTGATCAGAAAAAATATATTGCTACATTTCTACTATTTCTCTGAGAGTATTTCATAAAACCAAAAAACACTAGTCAAAATTGAAGCAGGTGGAACAAAATTGATCCAAATGGAACAAAATCGAACCATTTGAATCCAAATGGAATCCAAACTGGAACAAGAAGTATCAGAGATTATTGGCATAACCTTTATCACTCAGTAAAGCAGGAAATAAAATATAAAATCTAAAATATGAAAGCCACAATTATTATATTAAAAATGTATTTTTACAAGTTTTATATTTGGGGGAAAACAGAGTAAACTATCCACCCACTTACCACTGTTTTTTTGTGGTATGAGAATATGTGGCCTCAAGCACTGAAACACTTCTCTTCCTCCCATATCCTCTGATTCCATTTGTACTGTATTCCAGAAAGAACTGTTTAAATTTAGTGGTTATTAAACCATCAATATCCATATAATCCAATTCAGATATAAAAGAGAGAAATTATTAGCATGACCGTGACTTTCAGCACTGAAGCCTCAATTCTCTATATCTTTTTACTTTAAACATCTACAAGACAAAAATGTGACGTTGCTGACATTATAGTGCAGTAGAAAGAAGATCTAGAAAAAGGCATGAGTCATTCACAAGCCTTTTGCAGGCTTGGATAAGTATTCTAAAATGTAAATGCCGAACAACTCAATGTATGAACAATTTAAGAGAGATCTGTAACTTACAAGCAATTTTTATATCCAGAGCATCCTCAGAAGGCTGAGTATAATCAACAAGGCCACCACCAAATAATTTCAAAATAATCTTACTGATTATTTAAGGTTCTCTGTGACCTTAAAAAATAAACATAATATCCTTGATATTTATGCCTATAAATGAAAGTAAATATTTGAGAAATTAATCACTATATAACAGCAATATTTTTGAAACAAAGTCCAGGCCTTGCCTGTTTAGTGGGAAGTACTCATCACTGACCAGTCACAAAAGATGAACATCATGAACACAAAGAAATTGTTTCAAAATTCAGACCTAGAACCCAATTTTTTTACTATTAGAAACCTGCAACACCTAAATTAATAAAATAAAGTTAAAATTGCAACCCAAAAGTAGATACTAAATATAGACTGCTGAGTAAATCTTAATACCAATGTAAAGAATAAATATTCTGGGTGTTCTACATTTTTAAAATAAGAATAGTATTTTTAAATTCTCAGGTAATGATTCAGGATGTAACTTGACAGTTTAGTTCTGAAACTCTTGAAGAATTCCTCTTTTCATAGCTGTTTTTTTAGCAGTTTAGTTCTGAAACTCTTGAAGAATTCCTCTTTTCGTAGCTGCTTTTTTAGCATGTATCTATGGCACATGAACACCCTCCCCTCCCTTAATACTAATTCTTGTTTGCTTCTTTGCTAAATATTAACCTGGCATTAATTTACAGTACAACCTGTGCTTTTTTTTTTTTTTTAATGTGAAATGGAATGTAGATTAGGGCTGCAAGGCAGACCACAAGGAAAAAAAATGAAATAACAAATTTCAGATAGACAATTGCAAATGATATTCTAACAATCAGCGATGGTATAATCCAACCATAAAATACAGCACGTGAGCTATCTTGATGATGTTATGGATGGTATTTCAGTTTGGATAATAGTGTGCTATTTTAAGAACTCATGTTGCAGAAAAAGGAATAGGCACAGGAAATAAGAATCAAGTTGTCTAGCTATCATATGAAAGCAGATTAGAAAACTGCAGCTTTAGTTTACCAAATGAGATCCAATAGGGAAAATGACTGCAGCCTATAAGAACAGAAGGGGATAAACATTAGGAAGTAGATAAAACTGAACTACAGCTCAGTCTTGGCACAAAAATAAGTAAACTAAGTGCAAATGCAGGAAGTTGAAGAAGTCAAAGTTGCCAAGCATTAAGGAGTGAAGAGGCAGAAAAACCTTTCAGTGAGAATAATGAGAGCAAAAAAAAAATCTTTAACTACTTTCAAGACAGAGTTCAATATGTTTCAAAGGGATTATGTGATGTGCTATCTGTAAAACACGCTTTTAAATCCTGTGTCTCCTAATCATAAAAGAAGTCAATTACAATTCCTTAAAAACAGAAATGTGATATTTCTTTTCAATACTACAAGTTCTGCTCTTAAAAAGTCTTAGTGAAAATTTCGCAATAAGAGTATTTAAGTATTCATGACCTGACATGAAACAATTCTGTTATTAGGTTTCATTCACATTATATATAATGCATAAATGTTGTTTAATATCATGCCATTGTGTAGCAAAAAGCAACACACCTCCCCTCCCCAAATACACCTAAAAGAATGTAATTACCTCTTAACCTATATTAACATAATCACCTAATCATACTGTTGACTGTTTCATTTTACATTAACATTTGACTTTATGTATTTACTGAATGTTAATGAACACATTAATCTTTAATTTTCCAAAGTAGTCCTACTTAGAAATAGTATTACACATCTGAATGTTTTGTATAATTTTTTTCTAAAACAGTTCCTTGTTGAATACTAGACTATTCACTTGCTTGTGAAAGCATTTTCAAACAAATTCTGTTAATTCTGAATATGGTTCACTAAGCAGAATGATCTCATTAATAAAACAAGTTGCTAATCTAGTAAATCAAAACGCTCAGCTGTTTTAACTGTTTACCTAATGGAATTAGGTAAATTAGGACAAGAGAAAATGGTCTCAAGTTGCACCAGGGGAGGTTCAGCCTTGACATTAGAAAGAACTTCTTCACTGTTAGAGTTGTTAAGCATTGGAACAGGCTCCCCAGGGAGGTGGTGGAGTCACCATCCCTGGAGGTGTTCAAAAAACGTTTAGATGTGGCGCTTCGAGACATGGTTTAGCGGGCACGGTGGCATCAGATATACGGTTGGACTTGATGATCTTTGAGGTCTCTTCCAACCATAATGATTCTATGATTCTATGAAATTCTAGTGATCTCTTCTGTCAGTCTCACAGAAGCCTAATACTTTTCAAACAAGATCCAGGAAAATAAAGAAGGAACCAGTGAAGAGAATGGGAACGGTGCTACTTCAGAGTAAACATTCTTTCACAAATAAATGTTAACTAACATTGGGTCTGCATTTTTGAGGTTAACTGGAATATTTTCCCACTATGTAAATTTTCATTAGAAATGTAGATTGGCCTGTTGTACTGCACTAAATGGAAAGTTTGAAAGATGAATTCGTGGGTTCCTGGGATTTCTAAAACAAGAGAAAAAAGAAGAAAGAAAAAGCTTGATGGACTGCAAAAAGAAAATCTTGGTAGAAATCCATTCTGCAAGCATATGTTCAAAATGTTCTCATATAGTACATAGGAAAGGAACAAACGGAAAACAGATGAGGAGGAGGCTAGGTCAAAGGGAAATATAAAACAGAAGCAGTGTTCTACACTTAAAAATAAGCTTCTGCATAACAAGGCATTATCTCAAGGTCTTTCAATATGATGTTCAATTCAGTATGAACTTCCTTCTCAATGATGACAAGAAAATAATCACTCCCTAGTAACCAGTGATAGGACAACAGGAAACGGCCTCAAGTTGTGCCAGGGGAGGTTTAGATCGGATATTAGGAAGAATTTCTTCACTGAAAGGGTTGTCAGGCACTGGCACAGGCTGCCCAGGGAAGTGGTTGAGTCACCATCCCTGGAGGTATTTAAAAGCTGTGTAGATGCGGCGCTCAGGGACATGGTTTAGTGGTGGACTTGGCAGGGCTAGGTTTACGGTTGGACTTGATGATCTTAAAGGTCCCTTCCAACCTAAACGATTCTATGACTCTATAATGTTTCTAATCTGTTGGGACTGTGAAATGTGCTATACACCCAGCACATTTATAACATCTATGATACATCTAACCTTGGTCTGGGCACTCTCAAAAATCAATCTCTTCTCAGAGAGAAAATATTGTTTTAGAAAGGGGTTAGAAAAAAGGAGACAAACACTTTTTCACAGATCTGGTTTTTTTTCTAAGCACTCATTTGAACCTGTTCAAGGATGCCAGAATAGTGCCAAGAAGGGTGATGGAGCAGAGGCAAAGCAAAGAAGAAAGGGTAAGGCTTTGAGACACTGCATTGCTATCTGTCACACAGATACTTGTATCTTACTTTAGTATTTTATATGTTTTTCAATGAAATGCTTAACTGTGAGACAGAGAAAAGGAGATGAAATTTCAGCGGAAGTAGACAAGGTCTGCTACCTTCTACATACACAATAAAGAGTACCTTTAATTCCTTGATGACATTCTATTTTGTCAGCCAGATCTTAGACTTCTTCAGTGTTCAAAGCATTGATAGTCATTTGCAGAAAAATATTTACCTGCTATTTTAACTACTTCAGCTTAATGTATTACTTAACAGTTTTGTTTTGTTTTGTTTTTTAATGCTTGCACTGCATGATTTGGTTTCCTTTTCAGTTCAGCAGTTTTACAGTCAAGAAATAGCAGCCTAAATCTTAAAAAGGTGAATTTAAATACTAAAATTCAAAAGACATGACTTATTTTTTTAACTGTAGGCCAAAAAGTAGATTAGTGTTGCATTCAAAACAAAACTGGACCTTTAATATTAAATAGACTTAACTTCTTACAACCTGAAATCCAGTAATTAAATTCAGCAATTCAAATGTAGAAATGCCGCTTAGTTTAACAGAATTTTTTTCTTATGCACAGGTAGTATTATATGACATGAATCCAGAGCTTAGTCAAGTCAGGTTATTCAGCTGAACCTATCAATTTGCAAAACATCGGTTTAGAATGAATTCTTCATACCCATTACCATTTCAATCATACAAGAGCGATATGAAAGAAACTACTAAGAAACTAGAGTTATTATTTTCCTTATGATGCTCAAAGAGCTTGCAAGACGAAAAGCATACAAATTGGAACTGGACACATAGGAACTAAGTGGTTATTCTGTCACACTGCATTTCACAAAAAAGGATCCTCAAGGTTCTTTGATTAAAACATGAAACAGGCAAAATAAGCAGTATTTGTAAGATATAGTTCATGGAATCTCTCTCATACCGCTCAATGGTTAATCACATTTCTTCCACAAGATCTTAAAATTAAGTCTGATACTTCTGCTGGTCATAAGTATCAAATGGAAATTAATGAGCACTTTAAATAAAGACCAAACAAATATGTAACTATGGAAGTACTACAATATACCACGTTATCCTATATTTTACTTCTTTTAAAAATGTATTTTAAAACAAACTAGTGAAAATTCTTAATTACCAATGAAAACAGAAATATCTAAGCAAAATTGCCACTGGCCACTCTACACTAGAAATCCTCCTTAAATGAACTGCAAAACTGTACAGAGTACCCCGACTTGAAAATTTCTGATCACTGCAGAAAAACAGGAAATGGGTTAGCCAAATCATACCTGAAGAAATTGGTTGGTTTTCATATGACCCACATCTCCAGCCTCTATCTGTGCTCTTGACAGCTTCTCTTCAGTTTCAGTTAGCCAATGATTAAAGCTCTCCATGTCACAATGAAAAATCCGCCACTTTTCCAAAGATTTGTCAAACCGTCTGCAAGTATAAAAGGAAATGAAATAACGATCTATGGATACTTTATTTATTGACTACAGAAAAAAAAAGAAAAATAATATTGTTGTATGTCTCAAGTTAAATTTGGTATGATGTTGATGGTGTCATGGATTAGCATTTCTAACAGTTATATCAAATGGAAACACGGTAGTACTTCTGAACAGTGAAATTATCATTAAGCATATGTGTCACAAATCAGTGTCTTATCAATTTTTTAATCCTTTTCAATGTTTCAAATGAATTCCATGGTCAAAACATGTTTTTAATTTACAGCTTTATTAACCCACACGAACTCACATCATAGGTACAATACCCATAGGCCCCAGTGCAACCCTGTCAATGTACTTAGATTCTAGCATGAAGAAAACACTAGTGCTGATAAAAGGCTCCTAACTCACTTTAGTAATTTGCTGTAGCTACCAACACTGCAAACAGTCACTGTTGACTAACATACTGGCTGCGTGATGTGACTATACAATGATTTTTAGATCCCTTTTCAAAGGGAAAATAGCTTAGAAGATCTGTGATGCATCTGACCTACCATATCATAAGACAAAGGATGAAAAATCAGTAGACAGATTCTTAAATCTTTACTTCCCAACTGTAGTCCCATGATCCTATTATGATTAAAGGATTTCTTTTTGTAGAAATATTAATTGTAATACCATATGCAATACAGATGCAAAAGAGTCTTTTTTTAATGGAAATCGCTGTGGTGAGAGACTACTCCAAAGGATCCCTGAAACTCATTTTGTCTGCCTTTCCAATTGATACAAATGTCCATTTACTATTATTGCAAAGAAAATGCAGTTCTCTTCAAAGGAATTTCTACTTGTATTGTATAAAGGGACCCTTTATTAAATCCTTTTTTCTCTATATATTTCACTTAAATTTGAGTATTTGCTAAAGATAGTTATGCAAAAATAAAAATGCCTGAAATACAAGGTTGATTGAAACAAAATTAAAATATTAAAAAATAGGGTTTTGTACAATAAGCAAGGATGAAAAATACTATTACCGTGTCTGCAAGTCTACAGTCCACTATGTAAAAGACTGTGTAAGTACTTCTGGCACTTTGAGAAGATCTAATCTTTTTTTGTCCAGAGTGACTGACTGATCTTCTGGTTCAAGATCTGTATGCCTTAGTCACTGCCAAGTACTAAAGTAACGAAATGAAGACAGAATTTGTTTGGGTTTGGTTTTTTTTTTTTTTTTTTTGCAGATGGAAAATGTCTTAAGGAATTCAGTTATCCTATGTTTTGGATTGGTGTCAAAATGTGATCAATAATTAGAGATTAGCTAGAATGTTTTTTTAGGAGGTCATCACTAAACATGCTACTGTTGTTTAGTTTAATAATCCTCTACGGGATTATAATAGGTTTCAGGGTGTACTTAAAGGATAAAAACAAAGATGCTCAATTATTTTTCTAGGAAGTAATCTGGTTCTGTATGGACAAACTATATGATTGTTTGAATGTTAAAGAGTTTAATTCACCAAATAAAATCATGTTACTATCAGGGAATACAGACCATCTCGTCCATTGTACTGAAGATTTTTCACTTTTTAGAAGAAAATATAAGTTTTTCTTCTCTTCTATTGGTTATATATTCCCATCTTGTTTTTCATATTTTAAAATCTTTTAATACCATACAGTATGAATAGCTGTATATCCATTCATAACCATCTATAGAAGGATATATTCTTTTCCCTAGAACTCCTTTTCTGATAGACAAAGAAGATTTATTTTGCTGAACGTACCCATACAAAGATGCAGTTTTCTTACTTCTAACATACTGCATATGGTAATCACTTTTGATGAGTAATACGCAAAACAGAGTTGGACCAGCAAGCAGTGAAACAGAGACTTTGTGCTTATTCTGTTACATTAACTATAAGATAGGCATAGAAAAAAACCACAATTAGCAATCTATGAGAATGTTTTTCTTAAAAAAGCGCATTTGATCACAGAAAGTAGCTGAGACAGAAGTATTCCTTGTACTGTTCTACTAGTTTGGACAAAAGAAGCTGAAGGAAAAATAGTAATTACTTAATTAAAACTTTTAAAAACCACATGTTAAAAGAACAGAGAAGACTTTTCAGAGTATAAATTCTGCATAGAAGAGTAGCCCTCTAACTGTCTGTGAACCAACTCTTTTTTTTCCTCAAGCAGAACTTGATTCATGGGCCTTGAGGTTAATAGCTGCTAAACACTAGAACCTTTATGTGATTTAAAAGAGAATGGTTACTGCTTAGTCCTCTGCAGTCCAAACACGCATTCCAAACCACTCTAATAAATGACAACGTGTTCAATAAATTTCATTGGAAATGGACACAGACAAACTATCAGAATAGATCAGGTAATCTTTATTCTATCGATTTTAATATGGCTGCATGTCTGATAAAGCCACAGCAAAGAAGGTGTCAGAGCTCAGCACTCATTGACCAACTGATCAGTCATGCCATTAATAGTGATGACAGATAAAGATGGAGAAAGATGCAGCCTGGGACAAAACATATCATAATATTCAGAATACAGAAACTTACTAGTTAAAACTAAAAAATATTTAAGAAAAAAACTACTTAAAGATGAAAAAGTAGTTTATGGAAGGACTCCTCTAAGCCTTTATGGGCTGACAGCTTCCCACAGAAGCTGACATAAGTCTCTTTGCTCTCTATAAATTCAAGCCGTAATAAGTTTTTAGTATACTGTGAAGCTGTTATTTAAATAGCATTCTCACAGATTTTATTTTGGAACCCAGTATCAACCATCTAAGAAATTGTTAGAAAAGACCAAATACAAAACAATCAGTGCACAAAACCTGTGTCTATTTGTGTCTTCTTGATTTGTGTCTTTCTTTTTTTGATTCTCCTCCCGATCCCACTGGGAGCCGGGAGGAGTGAGCGAGCAGCTCCGTGGTGTTTGGTTGCTGGCTGGGGTTAAACCACAACACTATTTAAGAATGAAAAATAGATAGAGAGATTTATAGTAATTTCTACACAGTAGCAGTTGGTGGAATATTGCTGTTCAGGCATCAAAATGAGTACTACAAAACATCTTTCATGAACAAGCACAGCTCATGCACTCAAGATATTTTTGTTGAATACATTAGGGAAAAGTATTATTTGAAAACACATTTTACAAAAGAAGGTGTTACGGTAATCAAACATCTCCTACACTGCTATAACATCTTATACTACCGTAACTTTCTTCTGTGTTCTCTTCTCTTCATATAGTATAACCCTTTTGAGATGGCTAGGTATTTGTTTCCACCTTTGCCCTATCAATTTTGTCCTTTGCCTTTTTCTCTCTTTATCAAGTAATGCCAACCGGAGACATCAGTTTTCAAAGCACTGGCTTGAATGTGGTCCGCTTTTCATTGCTGTTACGAAACCTGACCATAATCACAGTAAAAATCTTATATATATATAAATTATATTAAAAGAAATACATTTATATTCCTAGTTAATGTTTATGACTGCTCTGCTTAGCTACAGATGAACACAGGAGTTCTTCAAGATCTGCTATATGTGTTGCATTTCTTAGCAATATTGTAAGCAAATAGACTATTGATCCAGTTAAAAATTGTAGGCACTCACCTAACTCATTTATTAAAATTATTGTGATAATTTATCACGCTTATCATACTTTATTTTTCAAAATGAAAGACACATTATAGTATTTTTTTAAACTACCTTACTCTGAATTACAAGGAAAAATCTTACTTTACATTTTAAAAAAATCACCTAGAAAATAAAAGTTAAAATCTGTTTCTTTTGGTCCAGTATGGTTACTCATTTTGGGCACTACTTTAAAACAGCTTTCCTCCCGTTCCTCACAAAATGAAATTACTCTTCTCAGCATGAGGAAGTTTTTCAGCAGTGGAAATGCAAAAATTCAGTAGGGGTTGATATTAGTATCACTGAATTTGCATTCCAGCACTGGCAGATTGAAACTCCCGTCAGTCTTCATTCTTCCTCCCTTTGCTTTGGCTAATAAGACTTGCAAGGAGAAGAAAAGAGAAAAGTTGCAGTGAGAAGATATGTATATTTAAAACTTCACAGAATCATTTAGGTTGGAAAAGACCTTTAAGATCATCAAGTCCAACCATTAACCTAACACTGCCAAGCCCACCACTAAACCATGTCCCTAAGCATGACTTCTACACGTCTTTTAAACACCTCCAAGGATGGTGACTCCACCACTTCCCTGGGCAGCCTCTTCCAATGCTTGACAAGTTAAACTTACAAGTTTAAATACTAGTGCTTATTGCTCATGTCTTCAACTTATAATAAGTACAAATCCATATTAAATATCAGTAAAACACTGAGGAAATTTACGGACAGGCAAATCCACTAGAATTCAATGCCCTTTCAGTGATTAACTGTACTTCAATACTGCTACAATGATAAAAGGAAAAGCAGTTGTTGCTGCAGCAGCAGGTGCAGGCCCATTCGGAATGGGGGGTGAAAGGGGACATCACCATGCAGCTTCATGCTCATACTGTGTGGTATGGGACATCCCTCCCAGGTTTTTCTAAGTGAGAGCTTCCCCTGGTAAATCTGTGTATTATATCCTTTCACACATGGTACTACTTCAAACAGCTTTTAAAATTTAAAAACAAAGAGGCTTTGGTTTGTTTGTTTTACCATTTGCAATCCTGTTACCAGGTAGTAAGTTCAAAACCCACAAAAGGAGAACGCTAATTAACTACAAACATCAAGCAGCTAAGTTGCTGAAGTCTTGGCACAGCACCACGTAGATGGTAAAAATTTGTAAGTGAATGCATAAAAGAGCAATGCTCTGAGGACTATGAAAACTCAGAAAGACTGTGGCTGCCTCAGGAATCCCCAAGCACACAATCCGGAGGCTACGAAAGTGGCATCACAGGCCTTGCAATTCGTATACTCTTACCTAGGGATCCACCCTTGTTGGCAGTCAGACACAAGCCATTGAGCTAAAAAACCCCAGTGCATTCATTCATCTGTATCTTCATCTACTTAATCCCTTTCCCTTTGATGGCCATAAGTGAAAATGGTGTGGGTAGGAGGTCACTGTCTGATATTTGGGCAGTATTTCCTCTTTGATGTGTCCTCCTCTCCTATTTTTCTTCGCATATGCTTGATAAGAAGATACCAGTGGGCACCCTGAAGGCGAGCGTTAGGTTCCACACAGACTCCAGACTAGAATGTACGACTTGTATACATTGCAAAGGCTGCAAGCATTGTACGTGAGTTCTGACACTTAGTAAGGTAGCCTTATTCCTCTAACTTGAGTATGTTAGAGTTGACAAATGAAAAACAACCGGTACACCGGCTTAATATGTTTCTATATGCACTGACACTCCAGCAGGGAACATGTTAAGCAATGGCTTGAGGGAGTGATTTCCTTTTTTCTCATTAGCACATGATGGATTTATTTTGCCTCTGGAAAGCAAGAAAGTAAAAAAGCAACCAAAGACAACTGCTGAGGTAATATGCAGCACAATTTACATTAAGCCATAAAAATATTAGTGTTTTCATTCCTTCAAAGATTATCACTTGACTAAACCTTTGGATTTGACTTGCTGTAAGCAAAATTTAATATTCCTTGGTAGTATTGTACATGACATTGCACAAAGATTTACAGATGCCAATTTGGCTATGCTGTCAGTGGAAGTCTATACAATGGGATTGAACTTGATGTTCCATATCCCAAGGACATTTTTAAGAATCCATGCAAAGGTGGAAGGAAAGACCTTTGAATACAGCAAAGTCACAAACATGAGACGGGGTGCAAAAGGTTATTGGTTTGCTGTTAATTTTGCATCTGTTTCAATTAATTCCTTGATATTTTGGTAACATTCCTTGATAAACTATGAAATCCACTTCTACAATATATTCTGCCTCTCCTAAAAGTCATGATTTATGTAACGGAAATTATTAGAGACATACACGCTTATTCATCATATTGGAAAAACATTCAGTAAACTTCACTTCTATACTATTGTTAAACAATGTACTGTAGGATTATGCTAATATTAACCTACATATTATGCAATTTTTGTCAACTTGATTCAGCACAATTAGCACCTTGTAAAAATACACAAAACTTCAAAGTAGGATAAATAATTATGTATTAGTATGTGAGAGCATTAACTTTAGTACTTAAGGCCATTCTTACTGATAATAAAACAAGAAAACTTGTTTTTGTCAAGCAACTTCTACAATTAAATTGCTTAAAGAAACAGCTAACCCATTTTCAGAGGTTTTGATGTTTTCATTTTATTTCACAGAATTTATGTCTTTTGAGTGCTTAATTTACATATCCTCTCTACATTTGGACTAAAAGTGATGATCTCATTTTAGACACTGCTACACCTAGATGTTACTCGCAGGTTTTGCTGTAGGTCCAGTCTGGGACAAGACTCAGCTGTACATATTCTATTCACACCCTTGCACCCTGCCTTTCACCCACAAGATAGCAAATGATCAGAAATAAAAAATAAACTGCAACCAAAATAACCCTAACAATGGCATACATCATTACAAAATTTAATTCTTCTCTTCTTCCCAGAAAGTAGGTTCCACAATATTACATATAAATTAAAACCATTACAAATTACAATTGCATGATAAACATTTTTATATCTTTAATTGTATTGATTGTATTGTTGTTCTTGCCTCAGTGGTCTGCAACTCAATTTCCCATCATATAGTCACTGATATCATAGCATTCAGTATCAATCATTGTACCAAGGACAATGACAATTAAATTGGCTATGAAAAAGCAAGATCATGTCAGCCATTGCTGGTTTTTAGACATACAAATTCATTTTTATGAAGCATGAGAGACCAATAAACGCAATAACCATTTACAATTAATTATACAAAAATGCCATTGGGTTCTAATGGATGCCATGTGTCAATACCGTAAAAAGAAACATTCCATATAATTTATAAAACACACATTCTTCTTCCACACTAAATACGGTTATTTACTACGCATATGAATTTGAACTTCAAAATTCCACCTTTTTTTTTTTCCTAAAAAGTTTTCCTTTATCAGAACAAGACGAAATGATGTATTTTAGAGAACTTTGCCTAGACACCTGGATTAAAAGCAGGTAACAACTGCAACAACAACAACATAAAGTAGTACTTGATTAATTGTTACCTAGGTGGGAGAGTAGCATATTGCAACTCCCTTATACAAAATACGTTATTAATGCAATTGGTAATAAAACTATAATTTTCATAGCTTGCCAAAGTGAAACTATCAAAACTTGCCATGACAAGAAATCCCCAAATCAAACATTTTACATGAAAAGAACAGTGACTTAATTTTACAGAAATCCAAACTAGTATTTTTGCCTGCATGTAAGGGGTGTGCACACATTTCATCCTCACGATGGGTGAACAGCGTACACCTCACTTCTAGCCAGGACGCTCCAGCCTGTTATTATTACCCACCCTATGGTAGAATCCATCTGATAAAATGAAATATGGGTGAAAAATTGCATTCACTTCTGACTAACTGTCAGTGTGCTCTGGGCCCCCCCTGAGGGTGTCCAGGTTCTTCTCCCACCCCAGGGGGTCTGGCCTGCTTAAGGCCAGCTCTGAGGTGGCACAGCAGCATGACCTGTCACTGGGCATTGGTGAGCCCAGCTACATGGTGAGAAATCACTGTAAGAAACCTCATCTGGGGTTTCTGCCCAGGGCTTCAGAGCCATGTTCAAGCTCAGGCCCTGACCTGGGCTACTCCGTCGGTACACCCATGGCACACCCTGTTCATTGCACCCAACTCTGCTCCCCACTCCCAGGCACGGCGGGACCACAGGGAGAGGTCCCTGCCTGCAGCCCCCTACCCCAGCCTCGCTGTGCCATGACACTCTCAAACATCCCTTCTGCACAGCTCCAGTGCCCCCGTCTACCACCAGAGCCTGAAGCCTCAAACGGCCTGTGTGCTGCTGTTTAAACAACATGCTGAGCAAATACTGCCACTGTCCTTCAAAACACAGTACCTGTGACTACAGGACAGCAGCTGGGAGGTGGGGCAGCCAGCACAGAGGACACAGCCCTGTTCTGGCAAGGGGTGTTAGCCCGCCTGGCCTGCCCAGCTGCACCCGCATCCCACAGACCAAGCACCCATTTACTGCTGGAGTGCATTAGCCAGGCTCCTGGAGAGAGCAACTTCCAGGTTGGTTTCATCTGAACTGAATACAGTGCACTTTTTGCTGTGAGACAGAGCACAGCAAGCAGATGATCCCAACCCAAATTAAAATACTTGTGGACATATTCTCAGTCAATATCAGTGAAACCTAGCAGCACGTTTTGGCTCCCAGGTTCTGCTGCAGTTCAGATCCATTCTGGGACAAGACTCAACGGTAGTTTCTACAGCCTGGACACAGAAAGAGGTGCAAGACCCAGAATTATAGAGAACTGACAAGTCATATCCAGTTGGGGGAAACCAGCTCTCACAAATTCCCCAAATTACCATCATAATTTGTAATTAAATAATTCATTTCAGTGAATTCATGGCCCAGGGCATAAGTATGTGTAATGCAATATTTGAGGTATATATTACAGGATGGCAGTATTAAGTTTACAGTTGGCCTCGATGATCTTAAAGGTCTTTTCCAACCTAAATGATTCTATGAGTCTATGACCATAGAATTACAGGGGAATACTGAGGGAAGTGCTTAAATCCTGTGATTTCCAATGACAGAATTCTTAGTTCAACCTGTAATAACACACGTTTTATCCTCCAGAATTGTCTTGCTCAATTTTCTATTTCCACTGCCTATCTCAAAATTCCCCTACAATGGTAGCTTTAGAGCAGGAGGAATAACAGAAAACTGATGTTTCTGTTAATGCTGGGTGTTGACTCCCTGAGCCTGAAAGATGTTATTTATCCTGTTTAAGGTGCGGCAGATGTGTACAGAAATATATATATATGGTATAAGAAAATTAGACTTCCTCATTTCACTGAAAATCATAGTAATAAGAGAGTATTTAGTATTATCTTCTTACAATACTGATGCCTATATTTGCAGTAGGTATATTTTACCTTTTAGAGTTCTTCAGTCAGTCAAAAGCCTTTCTAACAAGTGATTGCATTTTTTTAAAGTTTACAGTAAAATTTCATTTAAAACACCTTCTCCCTTTCATTTGGAAAATTCATTTGAGACGAGAAACTTAGGTCTAAAGAACAGTTACTAGCTCTTATTGTAAGAGTAGCATATAGTAAACAGCTCTATTTTTCTGAAAGTAAAATGTTGATGAATCTTACAGAAATAATAAGAATAGGAAAAGCAGAGAAAATTGTATTAACAGAGGAGAGTATGTATCATACTGCTAACCAGAAGCAATATTTCTAAGTCATAAAGAGCCTGTTTACATAAAATACTTTACATTATCTTTTCCATGTTTAACAAAAAAATCTTAAATACTTCTAATACCAGTTAGTACAACAGAAAACCAAACAAAAACCTCTACTACACACAGAAAGTGCCTTTTTGCGTACCTTGATAAGTATTTTTGGAGTGGCAGCATTTGGTAGCATTTGAAAACTTGGTTTTTACCTTTGACTACTGTGAATGATGATCTACTGTAGTTAAAGAAAGTATTTGCAATATTCAGGATAACCAGGAAAAATACAATGCATTTTGTGGAAAAGTAGCTGAACAGTAAAGGTTACTATAACATTCGTGACTACTACCTTCTAAAAGTTCAAAAAACTAAATGGGGGGGTTATGAGGGATTTTATATATACATATATATGCAAATATATATTCTCCATAAATATATATGCTAATTATATGTATTAATTTACAAAAATAGATGTTCACAGCATTATGTATATTAATCTTGTGAATAATGAAAGACCTTAGCCACTGTCAATTATAACTTATCAATCCAGAAGTTCTTACTTCATGAATGAATAGCAAAAGTCATTTCGGCTAATACATATGATTGTACTACCGGTAATATGGAGAATTTAAATAATATACAGCTGCCTAAAAGGGCCAGTATCAGGAATCTAATATCTGTATTCCAAATACAATGAAGTAGAGAACAGGCTGCTTAGCAACTTCATAACTCACAGAAGAATAGAACAATTACTTTCACACTCCCTGTAAAGTAATGAAGTTAGAGACTAAAGACCTGAGATAAGTGCCTACATGTTATTACAAGCCTAATGAACATTTGCCTTGTCATTTATTTTCAAGTCAATGTAATATAGTCCTAGAAAAATAAGACCTTCTAATGACAAAACCCATGTATTCTTTGGTGACCATGGAAATACTTTTGCTCGTAAACTCATTTCCACTTTATGTTGTTGATGTGGAGCATGTTGACACTGACACATTTTCTGGATTACCTAATTGTGTAACTCAAAGTAACAAAGCAGTAAAAGATTTTAATTTCTATACTTCAAGATTGCTTTAAAAGTAAAACTCTTTCCTTTCAGTTTTCCCAGGATTGACTGTATGCATCTGTTTGGAAAGTGGAGTCTTAATGCGTGTGGTACATACAATGCAGTAAAGAATCTCAAATGTATTTTCAGAGCAGCCTGACAGCCCTACCAATTCTGGTAGCAGACTACTGCTTTTAGGTATAATTCTCGTGGTACTCTTTTGAGTGGTGATTTACCAGGTTTTCACACACTGGCAACAGGGGTAGCCTGGATGTCCAGGAATCCCTGATGAATGGCTACAGGGTCTACAAGGATCAAATTTACTGTATATGGACAGCATATGGTGCAGTGCCACCTTGACCCTAGGTTTCAGATCTTCCAACTGAAAAACAGGCGTGTAGATACATAGGGTCAAATTGAGAGGTAGGAAATAGTTACCATTCTTAGCTCAGTCAGCCTAACTATATGATTTGTAAGATTATAGTCTGTCAGTTTATAATTTATTAACTTTATTAAATTATGATTTGGGAAATAAATTAATTCAAGCTTAGTTCCACCCCCACCCTTTCCTTCTCATTTGTCTGCTGCAAAAAAGAACAGGAGAATTGTCAGACTGTTGAAAGGTGGGATATGAAGTAGGGATATATGGACAGAAGTGCAAGCAGCATTTTTCCATGGAAAACCATACAATTAAGGCTGTATGGTATCTGTAATCAGAAAACAGTACTGAAAAAAGAGGCAAAAAATGCCATGTTTGACATTAAATGATCCAGAAATAGGACCTATGTTATTCAGCATTACATATATATACACTACATTTCTTATTTAAATATACACATACATATTTACTGTTGTTATCATATATAAAAATATATATGAATACATACACACACACATAGTATACTATATATACTATATTTCTAACAGATTAGAGAGCTTTGCAGCAAGAAGGGATAAGTGACAAATAATGTTGGTGAGGAAAAGTTGCTGAGACTTTTTCAGATCACGAAGTTGTAAAAACTTTTAACCCTGAAAACTGCACAAAAAGATTACCTCTATAGCAACTGGGATTGAGATCCATCTGATCAAATAGACCTCAACATATTGAAGGTCCATCAATATGGAAAACCATCTGGTCATTTTAATCTTCCTTTATAGTCAATGTAGAGAACAGATAATACAAATATCTAAATTCAGATGTAGATAGTATAGATATAGTGCTATGTACAGGTACACTGACACTGCAGGGGCATGTGTATTCATTGATTCCCTTGATACTGAAAACACTTTCAATCTTGGTAATACCCAAAGCAAACATTCACATTTCTTCCTGTTCTCTGAATGTGGTATACAAAAGACAAAGGGAATTCTGTGCATCCAGTATTTTGTCTAGCCCAACAGTTTTTTGGCCAAAAGGAGTCCAAAGCCATATGAAAGCAGTGAGTTGTGAAATTTAACATGTCCAGCAGATACAACAGAAATTTGATTAATATTGATAAAAGTAACTTGTTTCTCCTTCAAATGCTTGCCCACGTGTGTTCAGTCACCTCATGCATGACTTAATGCAAGACCACTCTCAAAATTGACAGCTCCATGGTGCTTTGGAGCATACAGTTTTCAACCTCCCACTTATGACAACATCATTCAGATCCTCTAGCATCCTAAGCACTCTTGATTAATAGACTCCTAAGGACACTGAACGTACAAATTTCAGAAATCAGTTGTCTTTCAGCACAGATGAAGGGACTCCAGTCACCATACTTGCTTGTACAGTACAATTTAGGAGTATTGTGACATGCTGCCTTTGGAAATTAAAGAGGAATGCATGACATGATCTGAAAACCCAACATGCTGACGTAAAATTTGGACACCAAAGACTGTTTGCCCACAGAGTAGCTGAGCACTTTTCCAGGCAAGGAAAGAGGTGTCTGGATCTGGACGGTTGCTGCAGACAGATAGAGCCAGAAGGTTCAAGTTGTTACCATTGAGTAGAAATAATGATGGATCGTGGAACTGTTTTTTTTTATACACTTAGACTATACCTAGGCTGTCTGAAGCCATGCCAGGATGCAAATAAGGGCAGAGTCAGCAATGCAAGTATATGCTACCACTTGACCCAACTCAGTTAGGAAAGTTTATAATGACTGGATAGAATAGCTTCCAGAAAACCACTGTCAGTTCTGGAGGTAGCTCTCAGAAGCATAAACTGTGGCTGTCCAGTACAAGTTTAGTATAGAATCCCATTCCCATCATCCTTCTATCTGGTCATCATTGATCTCAAGGAATAAAATAGGTGTGAAGCCAGCTCAGATTATGCAAGGATGTTACTAATTAAAAAAAAATTCTGCTAAGGTGACACTAAAGGCCAGCTCTGTAAAATGTAAGATGGTCAGCTACTGCTGCAAAGGCCTTCATAAATCTTTCTGGACAGTGGAGAGTCCACATTGCACATCCTATTCTTCAATCACCAGAGGAAAAAAAGGAGAATGTCATTGAAACAGACTCTAAGGTTATGCAGATTAAGATTGTAACAGGTAAGTTTAATGCAGTTTCTGTCTTCAGTTATCTCCTACCTGAAATCACTTTTTTTTTTCTTTTTCCTCCCAGAACATAGAAGCTAAATAGAAATCCAGTCTTTTGGGAACACAGCAGTACAGCAAGAATCAATAAAAGCTGAACAGACATAGCCCATTTATCAGAGAAAAGAAGCTCATATATTATAAGACTCTGATCTTTCATATAGTCCAGATGTCAGTCCCACTGGACAGCAAGAATTAGTCACAAAACAAAAGATCTAAAACGGAAGTTAAAAATAAGTTTAATTAAAACTGACTGGTTCAGTTTAACAATGTTTATTCACTCACAGTAAAGAAAGTAATTAGTAGAATAGATGTATATTTAGATTTGCAGTATTTAAATTAGTCATAACAATATTATAAGTTTGTTTACTGGTTCATTTAAAGTTTGCATTGAGATATTAGAGCTCTATTTAATAATATAATGAATATGTTCCATTTTCCTCTGATTTGAGTACAATAACTTTTATGTTCTTGTACAACAACATGCAACTATGATCCTAAAGAACTATAGCAAGATTCCAGGGATAAGAAATTATGAAGAAGAGGAAAATTTGCATTTTCCAAGCAGTTACAATTAATTTCTAGTTATTAAGTGTCCCAGCTGGAGATATTTTCAGTTAATACTTGTTAATTGAACTGTCAGGTATATTAGAACAGACTTGATAAAAATGTCCATACTTTGCTGTGACCTAACTATTTAATAAAGCTTATTTTACTTCTTTGCAGATAAACTAACCAAAGAAAAGTGGTGCATGAAGCTATACAGAATATTTGTAGGGCACATTTCACTAACTGAAGTTTTCATAACTCATATTCTGAAGTTTTAGAGAGACGAACTTTGGTATGAAAATTCACAACTACAAATCTTTTCAGTATTATATCACAGCAGAAAGCTTCGAGCGTTTTATTAGCATAAAGAGCTGGGCAGCATGACGGAGCTGCCCATCTTTTAAATATGCAAACATGGTCTTGTTAGTTTGCACACAGTGAGTTTGGAGGTGTGGTTACAACAATAAGAGTATTAGGGTCTTTATCACCCCTCTGTGGCACACAAAACCATTAATCAGGCACTATGAGAGATTAAGCCCAAGAACATTTTTGGAATGATGTACATTTGGCCTATTTCTTTCTGCAGCTGCAGCCCCTGGGGGCTATAGATTTTTTTGTGTCATAAAAAAACCCTGAGAACTCTTTCTAGGAAAATTGCCCAGGATCCACAACAAGAATTTTAAATGTTATGGAACACAGGCTTCTGTTGAATTTAATGTAGATTATTTAATTTGCCCAGAAAATCAAGGACTTTGGAATTTGGAAATAAATTGTCCAAGAAAGTCTGCATTTTTCCTCAAAACACAATGATTAGATACCTTGGACTGCGGCAACCTTTACCGTTTCATTAAATTTACAGAAAAGAAAATCTAAACAGGAAAGAATAATGAGGAAGGCTGTGAGCAACACATAGTGGAAGAAGTGGTAATGTTTCTGCTGGAATAATATACATTTCTCTATTTCGGTACTGATCCTCTTTGTTAAAAGGAAGTATGCCTTCTCTGATTATTAATATTTAGCAAATGAATGACTCAGCTTTCATAGGAAAAAATGAGATGCTCTTAAGAGCAATAAGGTACAACTAAAAGTGTGGATTTACAATAGGGACTAAAGAGGCCTTAATTCACCCTGCCCTTATTAATCATATTTCCCAACTTACCTTCTGGCTGGCATCTCAGGGATTTCCAGCCTAGGAACACAATTTTTCTCCAGCTCTTCAGATCTGCTTGCCAGATACATGAGTTAGAGAGAAATGGCAGTCTAGGCAGCAGCCAGAAAGACGTGGCAGTGTCTCCCTGAAAGATCACCCGACATCCCAATCCCATTCATGGCACACGACCTATCAGTGGCTGCAAGAGAATCATTACTAACGCTGCTTGGACAAATAACTAATAACTTCAAAAAATCATTACATTCTGCTTATGGTTTATAGAACTGCAGTTCTATGGTACAAACTTACTTAACAGTAGAAAACAGCACTGAAATAGATTTTCACAAAAAGATCTTGAGATTCACCCTGCTTTGTCTGCAGCACTGAAGAAAGTCTTGAAAACCCCTCCTTGCTTGCCAGAGTGACCATCTAACTGCAGTGGAAGCTCCTGCAATTGGTTCTCCACAAATACTTTATTCCCCTTCCTTCCGTAACTAGGAAACACAAAGCTAGAGTCCCCTGAGGGTAAAGTAGTGACAGCAAAATAGGTCTTTAAGTTAGAGCAACTTCCCCTTTCTGGGAGAGGGGAGGGTTGTATAGTTCCATTTACAAGATGACAGTTAGCTTGATTTTTCCAAAAAGAAAACCCTTAAAGTAATTTTTAAAAGGCTCCTAGTCTCCTGCCAATTCCTGAGGATCAGTACAGCATTTTCCCATTCAACTAATCTCTCCCAAATCACTGTGGGAAAAGACACCCTAAATTGTTTAACTAAGGACGAACAGTTCTTTTTGAACAAGCTGTGGTAAAATGTATTTTTAGTTCTCCAGGCCCTGATTATTTCTGGTTCAGTCCCAGGTAAATCTAGTGATTGTCATAGGTAGATTCCAGCATCAGCAAAGAACCATACCGATCCTAATGGGGCTTTTGCAGTAAAGCATCTGTACAGAACGGACTGAAACTACTACAAAAGTGGTGCATAACTGCAGAAGAAATAGCTGACTATGCCCATCACACTATGTAAACACAGATAAAAATACTGCAGTCACCCCAAGATCTGCCTTATATTTCTTATAATATATAATATATATAATAATCTTACTTTCGTTGTTCCTTTAACAATAGAAGATCAAATGAGTAGATGGAGATTTTAAGAAAATGGTGTTCAAAATTCAAAAGTTATGGCTGTACCTACTTAAAAAAGTAGAGCAGGTGTTTAGCTTGCTTGAAATTAGGAAGGAAGAAAAGATGCTGCTCATCTATGGGCAGATCCATCCAAAAGAAAGGGTGGAAGATGAAAGGTAGAAGGAATCCTACTGCTTTCAGTGCTAGCCAGGAAAAGGCTCAATAAAACAAGCTGTAGAAGAATAAAACACTCACTCTTATTTTTGGACATCACCCCCAGGGAAAAGCTTTGACATAGCAGCAAAGTCTACTTACCTATGCCTTGCTTCCCTTACATAGCAAACATCTCAACGTTCCACTTCAGGGGGTTTTACTAGATGGAATTACATCCTTGTATTACAAGGTTCTGTAATTAATTTATTCTACTTACTATAAATATGTCTCAGTAGAAAACTGGATGACAGAAGGAGCTGCATATTAGTAGAAATCATATACAACACACCATTTATATTACTTACAATATCAAGAGCATTAAAACGAGAATCCCTAAATCATATTTAATCCTAATTGTTAGATTCTTCACAAGTCACGAGTAAAATCTTCTTAACATCTTCTATGTAACTTCGAGTATTTTTATTTTTTTTCCCCTAATAGCAATTTAATTCAACAGCCATCTTCACAGAATAGATTGGCTGTGTATGTGCACTATATGTGTGTATACTTGTCTGTATTTACATATAAAGGCTTTATTTTAGTTTTTCAGTCTTTTCCTTGTCTATACTGATGACTTCAGTGCAAAATTTACATTTCAAAACATATTTCAAGTACAAAAACGCTGACTAGAGAAAAAGTTTAAAGTCAAGGATTAACATACTACTGTAGCCACGATTTCTGTGCTTTTCAGCATCAAGCGGCAAAATCAGTGATGCAGTAAGAGCCCAAGACTAAAGTTCAGACTTCCCATTCAGAATGTGTGTGTCACTCTGGGTTAATAACCTACCTGTTTTTGACTCCAACGCACTAACGTAAAACCTAACTGCAAAAGATTTGTGCAGATGGAGTGCAAGCTTAAATCTGTTTACCACTGTTAAGGCTGAGGTGATTGGGTGCTGGGTCCTGTCCAGGGTGGACATATGCCGCGCAGCCTTCCACCTTTGCCAGCCACACAGAAATGGCCCATCTGCAGTAGCTCCACTATTCATCGGGCAGTCAGCTAGATCAGGGCTTATGTAACTGGGCAACAAATGAAGATTTGGGAAAGCTGTAAAAATTAAACCAAATCTAGTAAAACTTTCCAAATCCACTTGTCTAATGATAGTCTTCATGGCTTTAATGCTTTAGGCCGCAGTCAGGCTTCGTCCTTCTGCCTGCATTAGTCACCAGGCTCAGGGAGAAGCAGCATGAACACTCACAGGCCTCTTCTTTCAAACACTCACCAAAAAATAGTAAAACAATGTTCCCAAGGCGACAGCTGAGCTGGAACCCCTGAAACCAGCAGAGTGTCAGGGCACTGTGGGTTATCACGGCCTCACTGGGACCCACACCCCTGCCCACGGGCCCAGGAGCCCCATTCCAGCTCAGGCCTGGGCCTGAGCTATGGCATGTGGACCTTGGACTTATGCTGTAGGTCGTCTCCTGGAAGGACCCCTTGTCTCCACTCCTGCTGTTGGCCTCATCTCCTGGATGAACCTCCGGCCCATGTTAGTGTATTGTTTCCAGTCCTGTCTCTGGCCTCAACTCCTCTGGCTCCTGACTAGGCTCCCTGGGTGGACCCTGTCACTTTTTGCCTCAGCTGCGACTATCCATGGACCCTGTCACCTGCACCCACCTCCGCCCACTCAGGTCCGATGCTGTGGGACTGTGCCACTGCAGGTACCAGGGTCACCCTTGGCACCTGGCTTGTCTTCTCTCGTGGAAGAGTCCTGCTCCTCCTGCTACCTGATGCAGAGTTCCTAACCTACAGTAATATTGTATAAATACTGACCAGTTGTGCAATGCAAAAAGTTTCATGACTATACCCTGGTTTAGCATGGCTGTTGCAATCAGGATTTTCTGTTAATATCATAAATATGGTATGCTATGTATACAAATATACTGTCAAGCTACATCTACGAAGCTAGCTCAATATCACAAAAGTAAGCACAGGCCTGCTATGACCATCTGCTACCGTGGTTGTAAAATCCACCGAGCGAGACGTGGTCCACAGGAAAATATGGTGTTAGTCAACCCCACTGCTGCAAGTCTTTAAACCCATAAGGATGTCATTAACAATCTGTGGCACTAATAATTTCACAAATAAGAAACAAGCCGCTGATAGATTTCTGTTGTAGAGGATGAAGAGGGTCTCAGTATCAAGGGTAAGCAGAGATAGGGTACTCTGCGCCTTATCTTGGTACTGATTTCAGGAGTCTGAAAACTGTAAGTAGATCCTCATTCTCATCTACCTGTTAGGGGAATACGAAGTTGCACTTTTTCCTTCTCTCCTTTAGCGAATGTAGGAATAGACTGAGCAATCAGCAGCAGCAGCCTTGAGATCACATTTAGCTCACTGGGTGATTAGATGAATTTGTATACCTAGTCTCCTTTACAAATATTGCTGACTGCAGCAGAAAGAATACTGTCGGGCAGTTTTAGAAATACCAAATGTCCAAAGTAAGTATGCATTAATGACAGTGCTGCATTGTTTACTCATCCTTCTCGTTACTTAGGACCAAAACAGAGTATAAGAAAGCTGTCCTATCAGCTATTGCTGTTCCTTCTCTGTAAACAAGTAAGGAATCTGGAGTATCTTATCAGCTTGGCACTCTTCAAAAGTGCTAAGCAAACAACCTGCTGTCATTTAGCCTACCTGGCGAGGAACCGTGATTGCATCCCAGGATTTCCATAGGTGATAATAATGAAAGAACAGTATCAAAAAAAAGAAAAGAAAAAAGGAGGAACAGAATGAGCTTAGCTGTCTGGCTGTCCTGTGCAAGACAGTAGTGCTGTTTTGAAGTTACAAATAAAAGAGAGAGAAAATTTTAGAGAGTTAAACCTGCTTTTTTGTAAACTTCTGCTGCATAGTCCACTGTTTAATGACCGGACAATTCAAAGTTAAAGTAGAAAATAATAATTGCATGCACTTTGATCAAAGTTGCAATTTTGTATGATATAAAAATCCTGGATAATGATAAGTCCTAGAAAGCTACTGATGTTCACAGATCATCTTGTTTTTTCCAGTATGACCTTCTCCTACTCTATTTGTGGACAGTAGATGACAACTCTGAAAAACAGGCTTAATAGAGTGAATCCAGGTGGGAACTGACTTGGAGATTCAAGCTGACTGATAAGTCTCTTTCTAGAAATGTTTTCATATATGACTGTACACTATTGCTCCATAGGCTATAAGCTGAAATAAAAGCTTGTTGCAAAATTATTTCTATCTCTTTCAAGAGTCATGAGTTCTAATTCTCTTTTCCTACTGGTTTTATAGTAGTGCAAATCCACTGAAAACAGTGAGTGGAGTTACTTCTGACTTACAGTGCCACAACAAGAGAATAATCGGCATTAGAAGAACAGAAGGCAAGTGGTTGCAGAGCCCTTATATTTTCTTGCCATGGGACTATAGATCTCTTCCTCTTAGTCTAGTATGGACAATTGCCCTCTCATTTTTACAAAGGAAACAGGCAACCACTCAGTTATTGTTTACAAATCTAATTGAACTTTCAGAACTGATTGGAGAACTGATGCCAAAACAACAGCATGAGCAGCTCCGTATGTGCTATTGAGACTCCATACTGATGTTATTACAGTATGTGATTACTCTAGGGCAGAAGTGTACTCAATGTACGTGCATTTTCTGGAAGTTTTATAGTTTTGAAATTGCATCCATTTTCTTCTCACTCATTTTTTGTTTGAATGCTAAATAAGGAGCAAAAAAGGAGAAAGGGGAAATGCCACATACCATTCTTTGCATGTCAATTCCTTACTATTCCTATCATTCAAAAATACTGACTTTTTTTTTGAATGAAAAATTTGAGTAAGGAACAAGACAGCATCAGAGGCGCAAAATGGTGACTATAGTAGTGCTTTATATGCATCGTTAGTGGATTTATGGGATGGATAATACAAACAAATTTGTTAATAAATTAATGTCTAGCTATATTCCCACCTTAGTGGTATCTAAACACTTTTGCTCAAAGTACTTTCAGATTTTTCCATCCTAGTTCCTTCTAATCTTATCTTTCTAGAAGTCCCTCCTATATCTGGCAGAACTTTGAAAGTTCCTCTGCATTAAGAAGCAATCGAGGGATCTTGCTTGACCACTTCCCAATTCATGTTCTTGCTTGGTTCTTTAGCAACCCACTTGAGAGAAAAAATACAACATGGATTGTCAGGCTGACAGAAAAGGAAGTAGAAAAATTCTCCATTCTCAGTTTACACTCTCCTCTACAACTTCATCCTCTGCCATTGGGATTTTCCTCACCTTCAGCGAGGGAGGAAAGGGCAGGGTTTTGTTTCCAGTCTCATAACAGAAAAAGTTTTTAGGCAGGAAAACCTGGGAAGAAATAACAGCAAAATCGTGTTCCTGAACTGGAAAATTCACATTTCATAGGATATTCCGACATTTGAAGAGACTGTCTGGAAGAAAAGACAATTTCATGTATTTATGTATTCCCAGGAGAAAGAAATCAATGCTGTTTGGAAAGTCCTGCTGCAAGATATCTCAAAGGACTCGAGAGGCTCCTTGTCTCCAGAAACTTGAGGGAATTCCAGCTTGTCAAGATTCCTCCAGTTCATATTCTAAGCTTATATTTAGAATCACCATGCTTTGAGGGTACTTCCCAGGCAGGCATCTTGGGAATAAGCTCTTCCCGGCTACAGGATGTGGAAGATGACATCAGTTTATAGGATGCACAAAGACTTGGGGAACTGACCAAATGATTGTGCACCAAAATTGGAAAGAAGACGAAATGCAGTTTAACTGGCATTACTATTGTGCCAGAGGATTTAAAGACAGTAAAGAGAATTGTTGGTGTGTTTAGTGCGCTGCAGGGACAGAGACACTCTCATGGTTATTAGAGGAATTTATTTCCAGGCTTGCAGACTCCCACAGTGTCTACTAAAGAGTATCAATTCAGAAATGCAGCAACATTTGCTCCTTTCCATTACTGACAAACTACAGTGCCTGTCATTAATCACTCTGACAATGTAAGAACACAACATTATTCTGTTAAGTATTCCTCTGCCTTCTGTTTTTTCACTGATCTACCGTGTTGTCAAATACTATAAACACGAAGTACACAGTTATGTGTAGTGCAAAAGGAAAAAAGAAAAATGCTTAAAGGAATCATAATTAAAATGTGTTTGAGCCTGGGTTATCTGTATTGGAGATTTAAGTTTTCTAACTTCATCTTCTTGCTTGATTACATTAGAATAATGGCTTCAAAAACAACATTTATTGTAAGAGGCTAGCCAGTCTTTCAACTGTTTAGGAAAACCAGGAATACTTTGTTCCACAACGTAAAAACCTTAATATAAATTCTTAATCCCACTATTTCTACACTAAAATCAGAGGGAAAATAGAAATGTCAGGAAGAATGGAAAAAACCTTAAAAAGTCCAGAGAAAAAGATTCCTGTAAAAGTAGGTGTGCGTGCTACGTTTTCAGTACACATGAAGGCCCGTGAATCTGAGAGGAAAAGAACAACTCGGTGATCCCCCGGATTTACTTTTTATCTCAGTTTCCAGCTGGTCAGAGGGCATCTTGTACCCCGACAGGCAGAGAAGACGCGGGGGATCGGGGACACGGCCACGCCGGGCCCCGCCGGAGTTGCACACCCGAGCGCACTCTCATGGCCAAACTGCCCCCTAGCGGCGCGCCCGTCACGGCCCCTCCCGCTCCCACACGGGAGGCGGGAGTTGCCCCG
>NW_009603052.1:15448-28360 GCF_000690535.1 Cariama cristata | reverse complement strand
AGAGGAGATGGACTGGATGGTGGGTAAGTGGTCGTCTTGAAGAAAATCCTTACTCTGTTTGAATGTGGAAAAGAAATCAAAAGGGTGGTCACAGAACTCCCTTTGCATATGACAAAAACCAGTGAACTTGTGTTGGATACACAGTTAGCTCCAGAGATTGCCATTCCATTACTACATCTCTCTTTTTCTTTCTTAAGATGAAAGCCTAAACTTTTTCTTGTGAGTTTTTGTTCCTTTTACTTTTTTAATTGACACACTTCTTTGCTGCAGTGTTAAATGCAGTCAAATAATCAAATATGTGCTTGATCCTGTTCTTAATCAAAATGTATGACTTTTCTCCAGCTCTGTCTAGTCTATCTAGAAGATACAACTGGGGCTTTTGATGAATATTACATGATCCGGTGGTGGTTTTGTGTACTTCTTCGTTTTTACCAAAGAATAATCCTTGGAGCAGAAACCAGAATTCCCTCCTAACCAAAAGGCAAAGTTAAAAAGCTGCAGTTTCACTTAATAAATTCTGTAAAGTCAGTATATCGTGAAGACACACTTAGGTCTAAACCTAGGCTCTGAGTGCCTAGATTTAGACAACAGCCTTACTTAGTAGTTCCTTTCTGCTTCAGTGGGAGGGAGGGAGAGAAATACCTCCTGTATGTATTTAGTCAAAAGTGAAGATCCTATTGACAAAGTATTTGCCTCCTGTCCAGGCCAAGATTTAATCCCTGAACCTTTTCTTCCTCCGATAACCATGTTTACAAAATTGTATTTTGAGAGGAGCCCCATTGCTTCTGATGGGCAGGCTGAGAACCTCTGCAAGATCCAGTTGAATCGGAGGACTCTGCAATGCTCCTCTTGCAGCTTTTTGGCACCATTCACCTCCAGGCACAAGCTACACAAGCAGAGCTGGATAGCAGAAGTCCGACAGTGTCAGGAACATGCTTTGTAAAGGCCAAACAGGATGGCAGATAGCAAGGACAGAAGTCTCCAGGGTTGGACAGCTAAGAGATTTGGGGTCTAAATCAGAACCAATATGCCTAAACTCAATCTAAACTCTTTTTGGGGGCAGGTGTCTATTTTTAAGTAAGGTCAATAAGTAGTTTGACCAAGGAGACACAAGAAGTCTGTAAAGGAGAAGAGATTGAGCAAAAGACCTGATCACTGGCTTATGCTTTTTCCTTGCATGCTTCAGCTTTTGCTGCTGCTTCTGTAACTATGGAAGCTGTTCTTGGTGAATATATTTGGTGCAGTAGGTGATAACCTACTTCTTCACTGTAAGAGTCGTTAAGCATTGGAATGGGCTCCCCAGGGAGGTGGTGGAGTCGCCATCCCTGGAGGTGTTCAAAAGACGTTTAGATGTGGCACTTCAAGACATGGTTTAGTGGGCATGGTGGCATCAGGTATACAGTTGGACTTGACGATCTTTGAGGTCTCTTCCAACCATAATGATTCTATGATTCTATAAGGACAAGCAATCAAAGATAAATCATATTCTGTATAAATGTTTGATGCTATCAGTACCAAAAACATTCCTTATGAAGGTAGGTTTCAGTTACATTCTGTGGAGTTTTCCCACTGACATCAGGAGATGATTTTGGTTGATAGTATGCAGCCTGATCTCATAGTCCCTGTTCAGTTCCTGGTGACACACAGCAGTTTTCTATGATTAGGAATCTAGGCAGCACTATTATTTAAGCTTTTCAAGATGCTTGAGGCTACACAATGAAGACAATCCTTGACTCAGAGAATTTACAGCATAAAGCTGACAGAGTATTCAGAGTAGCTGGAATAAAAAGGATCATTCATTTATATTATTTCCAATTAGTTTTAATTTTTATTTTCCTGTTTTTATAGATACCACAAACAAATTTTGAACACATTTGGCAGCTTTCTGTTGGGCTCTTATTATTCCTATAATGCAGGATTACTCTTTGCACTGCTTGTGGTAGCTCGTAACAGAACTCAAGTAAATGGAAGGACTCGGTCGTCACTGAATTTTGAGTCAAGGCCTAAAAATTCTGACTGCATCTCTGGACATAATTATGATATTTTGCTTTGTTATAGGCAAACTTCTGGATGTTATTGACAAAGAAGGCTTGAAGAATACCACATTCATTTATTTTGCATCTGATCATGGAGGATCCTTAGAAGCTCAGAGAGGAAATGCTCAGTTGGGTGGATGGAATGGGATCTATAAAGGTAAAATTTTCTTAGTGTGTACACGCATAAGACTTCCTCTTAAAAAGAAAATGATAGAAGAAAATACATCCAGATAGGCTATATTTACTAAGCTATATGATGATAATCTTGGATTGTAGGGCTGGAGCAAACGAAGAGCATCAGCTACTCATCTTTCAGCCTTCAGAGAGGATTCCTTTCACCAAAGCTACTCCTGACAGCTGTATTGTCTAACCTATTCTTAAAGACCTTCAGTGATTCCCCAGATAATCCAGTTGTCATTGTCTATGCTACTGGAGGCTTTTTTCTGGTACCTACTTTGGATTTTGTTGCTGCAGTTTAAGCAACAGATCTTGCCCTATTCACCAAAGAAGAGATTCTTCCTTTCCTCCTTGCAACAGCCTGTTGTTGCAATGCCATCATGTTATTTCAGTGCTGTTATGTTCCCCCTCGTTCATCCTTTCTTTATACTCCAGTACCCTTGTACCCCCTTCTAGTTCCATCTTCTCTTTAAATATTGTAAGCATACTATCTAATCCATAACCCAAAGCACTACTTGAAAATGTAGTATCACAGAATATCTCAAGTTGGAAGGGACCCATAAGGATCATCAAGTCTAACTCCCCGCTCCTCGCAGGACTACCTTAAAATAAACCATATGATCAAGAGTGTTATTCAGACGCACCTTGAACTCTGGGTTGGTGCTGTGACCACTTCCCTGGGGAGCCTGTTCCAGTGACCGACCACCCTCTCAGTGAAGAACCTTTTCCTAATGTCCAGTCTGAACTTCCCCTGACACAGATCCAGAACACACTGTTTGGAGTCTCACTTGAAACCTTTCTGGTTTTCACAGTAGATGATTGTGTATGTCAACAGTGGCGGATATCATGATGACTGTTTTCTTGATATAGTTTCTCAGTTTCTCATCTATCATATAGAAGTTTCATCTAGACTCTATGACTGGCTTGCAACAGTGTCGAAAGCTCTATGGAAACTAAGATCTATGGTATCTATCTCTTGCATGGGTTCCCTTCAGACTGCTAAGCCTCAAAAAACCACTGTGACAGCTTGGGCAGCTTGGCACTTACTGTATAATGAAGCCTGAAAACTGCTCCCATCACTTATTTCCCCACAGAAGAAGATTTGGGTGCCTTGACCTTGCTCAGCACCAAAATGCACATTGTCTAGTAGTAAGGTACTTGATGAGCCACACAAGCAATGTTTGACACAGCTGGGATCTCAACCAGGAACAGTCCTAAATGCTAAATTAGCCTTCAGTGCTGGATATGAAGCTTCCATACCAATAACCGATGCAAAAAGGCCAACAGACTGACTTGAATAGCTCAGAACTTAACCTAGGGAATTCACTTCTACTAGCCTAACACAAGTGTATTAGTAACAGAAGAGTCCGGGAAGGAAAGATGAATGTGATTAGACAGAGATTTTGGTATGAAAGGACAGCAGTGAAATCATGCCTGCTCAGAGAGGAGACACAAGGAGATATAATATCAGTTTAGATATTAAAAACAGATAAGCATTCCCATTTATGGCCACGTACAGCAGAACAGGGGACATTCCAATGAAACTAACTAGCAAGACTAAAAAATTTAGTTTAATTCATTAATATCTGTAGAACTCACTGTTTCTATTGCTAACAGGATATTAAAAACAGGAAGATAAATAAGCCATGCATATGAATAATGAGAACAGTTAGCGAATAACAGAGCATGAGATACCATTATCTTACACAGCACAAAGATTACTGCACAAGCAGTTGGACTTGCCCTGTTTACAATCCATCATGCCACCTTGTCAGCCTTTAAAACCAAGCTCTGGGAACCTTGCCTCCCAGCTGTAACTATGAGCACTCCTCCTCCATAGCAGAGTCCGGCATTACTTAGTAAAGCTAGAGGCTCCTGTTATTAATAAACTACAATTCAGCTGCTGATTTATTAGCTGAGCGAATAAGCTAGCTTCAAGTTTGCCAATTTTCCTACAACACTTTCCAGCAATGAGTTGTAGTTTCTGCCCTTGATAGGAGGAATAACAGAGCGAAGGTCATACAGGTACCTGAGCTTCAATGTTTTGCAATTTCTGTTTTCTAACTGGACCCTCAACTTGCAGTTCTGGCTTTAAACCACTTTGTTTCATTAATATCCCCATCTTTGATGTATGTAATGCATGTCTGTAATTAGTTAATGATTCTCACTTTGAAATACTATTCCAAACAATGAATATTTTGACTTGCAAGAGAGCCAATGCACGGAGGAGAGAATTTAGAAGAAGACTAGAGGAATGCAAGAGAAACCAAGTTAAGAAAGACTCTTTGGATTACCTCAGGACAACTTCAACAGAAATGTAGGTGGAAAGTCTTCATCACTGCAGCATAGTCAGAGCACTCACCTATTTACTGCATGAGTTCTGCACTCTTCCCTTTGGGACCACCTCAGAGCATCCCTGGAACTGTAAACTCCTGGAGGGCGATCAAACATTATCCTAAGTTCCCTCACTCCTCTCCAGGACTGCAAATCATTTTGTGATGTTCCTGCTGCCTCTGACTCTGAACTGTCTGACAATCAAGCTGGCTCTGTGTTAATCTCCCTTCCTTGGATACCAGCTGGGGCTGCAACCTCTCTTCCATTGACACCAAGTCAGATTTTGCTTTTTATTAATACTGACTTTTTTCTTGGACATGTTATTAGGGAGAGTAGAGATTATTCTCAGACATGACATTCACTTAAAATTACAGGTCAGAACGTCAGAGGGTGGAATTGTTCCTTGTCTGCCAAAAATACTGCTTAGTAGTGGGATGTTCTGTGTGTCACCCAAGAAAGTGGTGTAAAATAAAGAGGTTAATAATACTTATTTTTGAAGCACAGAATTTGCACTGTAGTCATTCTATGTTCTCTAGGATTTAGCGTGTTTTCATTAAAGTTACTTGAATATTCTAAAAGTTTTAAAACCTTTTATTATACATGCATAATAAACATATCTTTCATTCTTTTATCTTTTTTGTACCCCCTCCCCCCCCAACAGGTGGAAAAGGAATGGGAGGCTGGGAAGGAGGGATCCGTGTCCCAGGAATAGTTAGATGGCCAGGAGTGTTGCCTGCAGGGACAGTTACCAATGAACTGACAAGCCTTATGGATGTTTTCCCAACAGTGGTTCACCTGGCTGGAGGGGCAGTGCCTCAGGACAGGTACAAAGGTGTCTTCATAAACCATATTTGCTCCTTTTCTTTGATTTAGAAGCTGACTATATATGTCATGCATCCTAACAGCCACACGTTAAATTCTGTTTGTTTCTTAACCAGGTAATTCTCCAGCTTTCTTTCTGTGTAGCTTTCCCCATCTTGTCTGCTTATATGGAAAAGGCAAAGGAAAACAGTATGTTTTATCAAGTTTAATTCAGTTTTCTAATCACGAAAAGGCAACCTGGTTCATTTGGGACACTAGGATGACTGTAAAAAAAAAAAAAAAACACAAACCAAACAACAAACCAAAACCCAAAACACACAAACAAACAAAAATTTAATCTTATATTTTATGAAAAATCCAGATATGCACAAAGCTGGTTGGTCTTGTTAGAGTACTAAGACAGGCTCTTTCCAAGCCTAGGAAGCTCGGTTCTTCATGAGTAGAGAAGGTGGAGCAAATGGCAACACAGCCTGAATTTGGCTGCCAGTACAGGAGAAGTAGCTTCCTCAATAGCAAACAATGTGTAGCATCTATGTCGGGCTCCCCTAAAGAACATGAGAAAGCATGGGTGGCTAAGCCAATAGAGCAAAAAGCATGAAAGTACTGGTGGTGTGTAACTAAACTAACTGGTAGTCAATTAAGTGGCTTTTTTGTTGGTTAGTTTTTGTTGTTGTTTTGGTTTTTTATACAAAGCCTTGACCTCACAGAGCTATCAGTGACAGGGAGCAAAATTAAAAGCTGTGATCCATGCCTTCACTATGGTTATCACTTCCAGGAAAATTACAGTAATGGTGACTTATCTCCCCAGGCAGGATGCGTGAACTAGCCGTAATTGCAAAAACTGCTAGTAACTCCTAATCATTGGTCTCCACCCACCCACCCAATTAAAAATCTCAGGGCTCATTAGCTAAACAGTAGCTTGGTTTAGAAATGACACTTGAAATCCTAATGCTACATACATGAAGAGCGAGTCCTGCTCATGCTCCAGCTGCAGACTGAAATTCTTAAGCAGGTTGGTGACTCCCGTCCTCTCCTTCAGGGTCATCGATGGGCACACCTTGGTGCCTTTGCTGCGGGGGACAGTTCAGCGCTCCGGGCACGAGTTCATGTTTCACTACTGCGGTGTGTTTCTGCATGCAGTGCGGTGGCACCAAAAAGACAGTGAGTAAGAACATCCCCCCTCCAGCAGGTCAGAGATGATGTGATGACCTCTACCTTCCAACAGAGTATCACGTAAAAACATAGGTACGTGTATCTGGAGTAAGTTTATTGGCTCAGGTGCTCACTTCTTCTGCAAGGTGCAGAATGACTTCGTTGTCAGCTGTCCTGCCTTGGCCTAAGGTGAAGGATTTCGCTTCTGGGGCAGCAGAGCTTCAAGAATCTCCCTGCCATTGCAGTGTTTCTATTGCTTGTGCTGCAAAGGCATTCAGGCTCAGCTTTAGTGTAAGATTGAAGAAAAAGAAACTGCACACACAAAGTCTTTATCTTAAGCAGTAGTTCATCTGTTTTCAATAGCCCTCTCTTATTTGTTTTATTTTTTTCAGCTGTGGCATTAGACAAGCTGACTGCAGCTGTAATGCTTTCCTGAGCTTTCAACAAGGACCCAATCTTTGCTGATGTCACTCTCCATTACAGTGTAAAAGAGAACAGGCCAGGGACTGGTAGCCATGTCCTTATTCCTGCTCAGAACAGAGGATGGCATTTGCATGTCCAAACACAGGTGCCTGAATCTGAGCTTGGGTTATAGTCCCTGAAGAGATGCAGATGTTTACAGGGTGCAATTCACCTCCTTCTGATCAGCACATGTGGGCTAGATCAGTCAGTCAGGCCTCTTTCTCTCCCCTGACTAAAAGGGGAGCTGGGACTGATCATATCTGATACAAAAATCACCCTGAAATGAAAGTTAATTGAGATGAATTGCACTTTCTGTGACTGGGTGATGTGACAGTAAGTGTGAAGTTGATGAATGTGTGGTGATGCCATAGCAGGTTTTTTTTAATTTTTTTTTTTTTTAATTTTGCATATCTGAAGAAATGCAGAAGCTGATGGAGTAGGTTATGCCTACTCACCTTCCTATCCTTTAGAAACTTGAATGAGCCCCTTTAATTTTTGTTTTACTTTCCCTATCTGTGAAGTGAGAGAAGAATTACAGAGTTCTTGTGAGACTGAAATTAGATAACAGTTACAAATGCTAGGGCATTCCGCCATCGGCAGCTGTTCGCATTCAGCTGTTATGTCAACAAGGAGCTGGCTGTTGGAAGAGCACTTTGAGTGCTGACCATAGGGTGAGAGAACCTTAGGCAGCCCCACGGGAAATCCTTATGTCACAGTGTTAACTCGGTGATCTTTCTTGTGCCCCGTTTATATTTTCTTTATGATGCTTTCTGATACAATAAGAATATCAAGTATAGACAGTATCAAGCCAAGAATCTACTTGCTCACTGAACAGCTGAAGACTACAAAACTTACCTGTACTTGCAAATATTTCAAAATCAACTTCTCTGTTCCCGTAGATACACACACACAACAGTACCAGGATAATGGCTGAGAACTTTGCTGTCTTTCTTGTTGTCATGAATAAATACGTGCCAGAGTTGCAACACCAAACTCTTAGTTGTGTTGCCAGTTTAACCTTGAGGTTAGTGCCCTCATCATCACATCACGTTTGACAGAAGTACAACTCCTGCGCTTGGCTGACAGGAAATATGGAGGAATGCAACTTAAGGACTAAATGTGAGGATGTGATGCCAGATGTTTGCAGTGGAATTTTATTTTCATGTTCTTAATCCCCAAAGATAAATCTGAGTACTTCATTCAAAGAAAAATGCGTAAGCTATACAAGCCATACAGTACTTGAGGAGCTAATGCCTTCAGGGTGAGATCCAGAGCAACTACGCACTACTGAAGGAGCTATATGGTAGAAAATGCTAAGTACAAGGGTGTTTCATAAATCCCATTCTTCCATGGAGTAAAGGATCTTCAAGACCTCCAGGGAAGGTTTTGGGTTTATTTTCCCTTGTGTTTTCTGGTGCTTGGTGCAGCCACAGGCAGGTGGGCCTGCCCTGGGCAGCTGGCTGTGCCCTGCTGCTCCCCCCGCCTGGGGAGGGGGACGACCTGGTACCACCCTGGCTCTGACGCGCGGTGATCCCAGTGAAGGAACCACACTTTGAAGTGCTCAAGGCCAGCATTTTGGCCGTCTCAACTACTTACTTACCTAAGGAGACCAGGACTCAATTCTTTCCCCTGTTTGGCACAATCAGAGTAACATCTCTAAGTGAGATCTGTAAATCGCCACTCTGCATCTTTGCTCTTCCTGTGGAAATTGGGCCTCTGCAGTAATTATAAATCAAGATTAGTTGAACCAACCCCATAACCTAACACTTTAAGCAATCAGTTTTGGTTATGGGTTATCTCCCTTCATTGCTGTCATGGTCTTTTTTTTTTATTAAGCACCTTGATATGATTAAAATACAGGAAAAAAAAAAAAGCACTGGAGGAGGGACTGGTGTGCGCCTTCCCTGCTAAGCGCTGTAGGGAGTAGGCCAGTAATGGAGAGAAAGGCCTAGCAGGGGAACACTGCAGGTGTGGTGTGGAGCAGCACCCCCTCCCAAAACACACCGCCCCCCGCAGCGGGGCGAGGACAGCCCTCAGGGCTGGTTCTGGAGCGCGCCTTCGCGGGGAAGCGAAAGGGCCGCCAGGGGGCAGCGCGGCACCGCCAACCGCCCGTCAGCGCAGCGGGAGGTTATGAAAAATAAGAGAGACTCTGCCTGCCTCGTCGGCGCGGTTAGCTGCTTCGGTTTTCATTCCGACATCTCGAGGTGCCTATGTGAAAAGCTACCCACAGCTGTTGGTGTGCTGAGGGAGCGTGGCCAGAGCCCCGAGTTCATTCCTGAATTCGAAGCACAACTGCTTTTGACTGTCTGGAAGCCACAGAGGGCGAGCGCTTCTTCACGTCAGACTGAGCTGCTTCCCGTGTCAGCGTTTGGGGCAACGCGGAGCACCGGGGACATTGAAGAAGCCTTTTCCTAGTCTCCTACAGCACTTAAGCAAATGGGAGGGAAAAAAAAATATCCAGTTCCCAGAGTACCCTTCAGCACCTTTAGCTGTAAGACCATATTTCACACTCCAAAGTCTCCTCAGGCATTCAACTTTTCAGCAACAACCAGACCCCTTCGCTACTCTCTGATGAGGGAAAATCCAGCCAGTAGTTGGAGTGAAACGGATTTCTTAGGCAAAATTAATATTCCTTTTAGATGTGTTTTTGTGTGTTTGACTTCACAACTCAACATTGTACTTTTAACACAGTCTTTTGTGTATCATGTACTAGGTCTTAAATAAATTATTTAAAGACACAGCTCCCTTACAATGTCCTGCTGCCCTGGGCCCCCGGGCAGGTGTGGGGGAGCCCCAGCCCCACGGCACCAGCAGCCCTTGCCGAGCCCTCTCTCCTTGCCGAAAAAATTGTGGCCGCCGGTGCCCACCGGCACCACACCCTGCTCTCCAGGCCGCAGGTTTGAGCTAGCAGACACCAGCAGAGCGGGGCACGGCCCACGGCCCACCGTGCTGTTGTGTGGCCGCCGGTGCCCACCGGCACCACACCCTGCTCTCCAGGCCGCAGGTTTGAGCTAGCAGACACCAGCAGAGCGGGGCACGGCCCACGGCCCACCGTGCTGTTGTGCGTGGAGCCCACAACAGCCCACAGCCGGCAGAAACATGAGAGTCACCGCTTTGAATTGTGTACCCAATACTCAGCAGACCAGCGCACCTGACACAGACTGCTGCCAGGTAGCTCCTGCCTTGATCACATCTGACCCCCAGCCCATTCACCTGTTCCCATTACCTAAAGCAGAACAGCGGGCAGAAACTCAAATCTCCTATACCTCTAAATCCATCACTATTCTTACAGATCTCTCTTCATTTCTTTGTAATGCATATACTTTCTGGACAGAGAAAGCTTTGTCTGACTACAGCGGCTCCTGCAGAAAATTTGTGCTACGAGAGCCATGCCACACTTCCCTAGCAAAAGTCTAAATACATATTCCATCAAGGGATGTGTCTGAAGAATTGCTTTTCAGGTTAAAGCACTGCTGTTCTCACCTAGCTTCCACCTCTTGTTCTCCTAGGCTGTGTAAGGTGTGTCTACACTACAATTTTAGTTCAGATGGTAAGAAGCATGCTTCTGAAGCAAATCCTTCTCAAGCATACCCACTCATTGTGCCTTGGCTTGCATTGTGGAATGGGCTTGGAGATCATGACTTTAGTTTAGATGAAACTAAACTGTAAAATAGGCTCCAGGATCATACCTAATATGCTCTAATCACTAGAAGATGTTGTATAGATGGGACCAGACAAGAGTTAGCCCCCAGTAAAACACTCCCAGATAAACACAGCATGGATGTCAAGCCGCCAATAACTGTTCTGCTCTACAGATCAGTTTCTAATAGGCCACACTACCTGTAACACAGACACAGATACAGCATGCAGATGCAATGTGTATTTTGTGGTATCTTGTGCTCCTGTGAAGCCACATGCCCAGCTAGATCTCCTATGCATGGCCTTCTACAATTTTTCTGATTGAGCCACAACTGCTCATGGCAAGGCAATTGAAAACAATGTGGTGTTCTGCATATGAAAGACTGGCTAATCAAATACTACCATGTAGCTCAGCCTTCAGCCAAGCCATCAATTCTGATTCTTTGCTCCAACTGCCATTACTTCTGACTAGGCTGACAGACTTTTTAGAGTCTGTTTTAGCTCATTTATAAGTATATCACATTCATATTACATATTTATTGTCTGTTTACTTCCATCTATTGGACAGGCTAGATATGAAGCCCTTGTGTGTTGATGTCACCCAGGCAGGACTCATCAATTAAGCCCATCACTGCAGCCAGAAGAATCCTTTGTCTATATGTTAAAGCATCCTTTCCTCTACCACAGCACAATAAGGCTTATTAGCGTCAGTCCATTTCCTTCTGCTCATTAAACTGATTGATTATTACCAGATGGGTTTGAGAGATGTTTGCATTGAAGAAGCAGGTTTCCTTTCCCTTGGACATATTATATTAACATGTTGCCTTAAAAGCCACATGCATCCTTCAAATTCTGTCAGAGCTACTTCAGTAGCAAACTGCATATCCCTCTTTGCCTTGTGGAGACGAGTGAAACCCCTGCGGCTTTCATCAGCACTGATTTCTACCAACTTCTTACTTTTTTTTTTCCCCTCTCCTTTTTTCCTTCTGTAACCCAGCTGTCTGCTCAGCTCACCAACACAGGTTAATTACTATCAGCCTCGCTGTATCCTTCAGAATGAATTAACATGGACCTGGCTCTCTGCTACTCTGCAACTTCACAACTGCAAATAATTACTGGAAAGTGAATGTTAAAACTTTGCAGAATCAGAACAATTCTCCTCAGACACTCTATACTCACTACTCCAAATCACCATACAGTGTGTAAGTTGTAAGGAATTCAGCTCAACTATTTATGGAAAAGAATAAGTACACAGTTTGGATTTTCTGAACATTGATCACAAAAATTCCTGCATATAGCTAGATAAGTCTACCTGTCCATCTCATATTTAGCTATTAAATGGTTATTTCAGCAGTATCACAATAGCACTCTGACTACAGCCAGCTAATCAGAAAAATGCATAAGGCCCAGAGAGCACTTCACTCCTCCTAACAAGTATCTATGCTACCTGAGCAACAGACATAAGACCCAAATCCCATGCTTGGGGAATGCTGATATGACACAGAGGATGCCTGCATTTTTGTCACAAGACAAATGCTCTTTTAGGCACAGGGAAAAGTAGAAGGACACGGAGCACATCCCAGCCAGCGGCAAAGCACACACCCAAACACACATAAGGAATATCCATCCTTACTAAGCCATCAGGAAGCGAGCCCATTTCCTTTAAGAAATCTGCCTTCTGCATACTTTCTCTCACAATTTCAGAAATTGAGATATCTAAAATCTGTAAATGTATTATGCCAAAACATTTCAGAACCACCGAGACATCATCCCTCCACAGAAATGCAGAGGCATAGCTTAGCAGGATGTAGAAACCATGAGGTGGAAATAAATAAAGCCAGCCAGCCACTGGAGATTTTAAACGAAAAGATTATCAGAGCCTTAACATCTATTACTTGATCCCCCTCACCTTTTAAGAAGTTTCTTAATTTTATGTATTAACAAAATATGTTCTAGCAGTAGTGACAGGAAGGAGACAGAAGAATAAAGCAGCAGACTCCCAGTCATGAAGAGCTCTGGGGACAACAGAAAGAAGGGAAATTCAGCTGATTCCATTGAACTAAAAAGAAAATGCTACATAGGGACAATGCAGTTGTCAGCTACTTGTGCTCAATATTGCAGAAGTGGCTCCGAGTGTCAAACGTCCCCTTTCTTCTCCTCTCCCTTTTTCAGACATCATTTCTAATTGCTGTCTTCTTCCAGGCCACATCCTCCCCTCCGAGTTCAGTGCAGTGCTTTCTAAACATGGGGTGAGAAATAGGGGAAAAAGGAGGAGGGAGAAGGAAGGAAA
>NW_009603052.1:3637-15417 GCF_000690535.1 Cariama cristata | reverse complement strand
CTGCTGAACTGCATTTGGATTTAGTCCTAGTCATTTGTCATTTCTTCATTACTGGTTACAGACCTGCACTTACCCAGCGGTCAAGTACAAGAGCGGGATAAAGGACAAGCTCTAAAGCTGCAAACTAGTTGCCTTCATCATGTTAACTTAAAAACTAGACTACAGACTTCACCATTCTCATCGCTTGCAATTACCCTATTTGAAGATGTGCTGGAAAGTGAGCATGGAAATGGTTTCTGCCCAGGTGCTCTTCTTCCCTCAGACAGAGGGCCAACAGAAGAACTACCTACCAGTACCGGCATCCAGAAATTGGGGGCTACATTCTCCATTTCCCCCCTCCCTGCCCCAAAGAGGTCCACAGAATTTTAAAGGGACACAAGAAAGCAGCAGAGACTCCCTCTGCACCCAAAATATTGGGCCTAACCATCCACACAGTGTATATGGCCCTGCACGTACCCAGAGCCCAGGTGTGCCCAAGAGCCACCAAAACCATTCTGAATCCCTGCTGCCTCCCAAAAGAGCCTTTCCCCGCTATGTGACAGCCACCACATAAGCTTGCCCTAGGAACCACAAAGCAGGTCACTTCTTAAAATGTGAACCAACGCTTCAGGGCCCTCCCCGACTCCCAGTGCCATAATCACTGTTCACATGTGCTGCTTCTCTGACAGGTGGCACCGTGTGGAAGGCTCATTACGCTACTCCAGTATTCCAACCAGAAGCCTCTGGGGCCTGTTTTGGAAGAGGAATTTGCCCGTGCTTTGGGGATGGTGTAACCCATCACGACCCTCCGCTGCTGTTCGATCTCTCGCAAGATCCTTCCGAGGCAAATCCTCTCTCGGCTGACACTGAGCCCTTGTTTGACACTGTAACAAGGAGAATAGGAAAAGCTGTCGAAGAGCATCGCAAGACGCTGACTCCAGTCCCGCAACAGCTGTCTCCTTACAACAACATATGGAAGCCGTGGTTGCAGCCATGCTGTGGCACATTCCCATTCTGTTGGTGCGATGAAGAAGACAAAGCAGACGGCATTCTTTAATACCAAAATCAAAGTACATACAGCTAGCTTTAAAAAAGCTAATACTTTTCACGTTCACCCAACTACAGTCATCCAGAGATAGGAGTCAAGTTACACTGGAATAACTCAAAGGGACATTATTGATGCTTTTCATTCAACCTTTTCTTACCCACAGAAATTCAATAAACCTGTAGTTTAAAAAAAATAAATTAAAAATGCTCCAAACATATTCCACCTATGGGTCACCTGTATAATCTATCACTCAAGTGCATAATTCTGCATCAAATACCCAAATAAATGAAACACATTTCTTTCCTTACTAATTTTTCAATTCAAGTGAGTTATGAATGATAAGAAAGCAAACTTTAATTGCAGCTGTTTGTACAGGTAATATGCTTGTTAAGGCAACAGGACTAAGCACAAGAGATCTCTAATCAGGCCTTACCTTTTTAAGTGAAAAAACCTGTCCTGTGTTTAAAAGCACAACTGCACATACTAAAACACATTGGTCTTTGAGAAATCTGCTAATTTACAGCAATTTTTTACCTCATCTGTACATTCATGTACCTATTGTGTAAAAATTCCCAGGAAAAACTGAATTGACATTTTAAAAATTAGGTAGCTATAGTTATCGCCTCAAGTTTAGCAGCAAAGTATCTGGCTATTCTGAAATGCTAAACCACAGCAAGTCCTACTCACACACATTTTCCACCTTATTAAGTCATCTCACTTGCGAGAGCATTGAAAATCATCACCCAGCTGCCTTGACAAGATAGGTCCCAAATTTCACGATCTGCGAGACCAATTCATAAGCTGCACGTCCCACTTGAGTGATAATGCTCCTGATTTCATACAAGTCCTCCTATGCCCCACGAAAAATGTGCTTTGTTTTACGAGACAGCACTTTGTTTTCAGTAGGAGGTGTTAAAAAATTCACTGCGCACACTAATCACTTCAGTGTACAGGTCATCTTCTCCGAGCCAAACAAGTGTCAGCACTCTGTACAGTCGTTAGGGAAAGGGAGGGAATTAAAATACCTAATCCTCTCTTGCTGCCTTCAGGTTAAATAAATTCATCTCTCAATATGTAATCCTAACCATGCTCTTGCAGGGTTTTTATGTCAAATCCAATTTTTAAGTGGAGGTTCCTACATTTTCTGCTTCAAAAACAGTAGATTGTGTGCCAGAGACTCAAACTTCTAAGCCTTCCTGAATGCTGTACATTCACTCCTACCACACAGCTAAAGGTCACCAAGATTTTAAATGTAACAAGGGACAGTAAGAGCAGCACAGCAGGTGCTTCAGGTGACTTATTTCCTTAAAGCTAGTCACCTTGCAGAACCACACCAGTGCAGCTCTGTTCAGTACCAAGGCTGTCCGTGTGTCATTTTTTTGCCTTTTACAAACGGGAGAAGATAAGGTGGCCCACGGCAGCTGATGATCCCAGAGCAGCACGCTGCTCTCTCAGCTCTTGAGCTGCAACAGTAGGTCCCAGCCCTTTCACCAGCCCCAGGACAAAAGACGTGCATGCCTGGACTATGCACCTTCTGCAGTGTTTCCAGGCAAGCTCCTGACTTACACCCCCGATGTGCTATGTCACCGGTGTGATAAGTCATTATTATTTTGCTCTAAACAGCACAGGTTGTGACCGTGATACAGCACAAAACGCAAGTGTCCAAAAAGCTGCCCGGGCATTTCTTCAGGTTATTTCCTGTTTTACCTTTCCTCTAAAAGGTCACCAAGCAAGTTATGTGGAAATTAATCCACATAAATCAAAGGGCTAATCTGACAATGAACTGATAGGACACATCAATGTCAGACTTGACAGAAGTACCTAAAAATACATTTGTTCTTACTGCTTGATAGCATTTAAATCCACATCAGCATTGCTAAGAACTTGTCAGAAGATTTCACATTTTTCTGTGGCTGACAGGGACCAAAACCAGAGCAGCTGCATTTCGCTGGATTCGTGCAGAAAGAAAAGAGCATAAAAGACCATGAGTTTTAAAGCCAGTTTGATTCAGAGGAGAAGAAATCTTACTGCTGAGTGGGGAACAAAGGCAAAAATCTGTTCTCTAGAGTCAAGTCAGTCAGTCCAGTAAGATCTACATTGTCAGTTAAGCACAAGGATCCACTTTTTTCTCAGTTCACCTCACTGCCCTCCCCACTCACCCACCCCATCCATACACAAGAACATGCCCACTCCCAGACTAGACCACGATTAGAGCGTTGACACCAGGGGATGGGAAGGTGTTCGAGCACCCACACAGCATGTCGGCATAGTCCAAGCTCCTGTTGACAGACTAGGAAGCCCAGTACATCAGCAAAACCCCTGAACTCCCATCTCCAAGCACAATGTGAACGGTTTCAACCCAAGTTTAAAGCCAGGCCAAGAGCTAGCAACATGACCAGAGCACATTTGGATTGGCCTATACCATGTCCATCGAGCAAGCCTGCCCTTCACCTCACAGAAAAAAAAAAAAAACCACACCAAAACCACCCCATATAAAAGTAAACACTAAACATTTGTGCAACACCTCACCCCTCTGAAAGGTAAATTTGCTAAACTACCATATAGAGTCAGATGCTAAGGACTCACATGAATACACATGCTGCCTTCCTGACATCCAAACACAGATAATTTCATCTTGGCTGGCATCTGTGGAAAGCCAAAGGGGCTTTCGGGCAGGAGGGGGAGGAAATAGGCCTGGTAGCACCGAGTAACTGCCTTTTGTCACGTAACTGTCAGAGACCTCAGCCAGGTGTAGGGAAATGGGCTCTCCCCATGCCGAGAGAGGCAGAGGGCAGACACCGCGCACAGGGATCATCTGCAGGGGACAAGGAGAGCAAAGTAATGGGAAATCCCTGAACAGGAGGCACAACGTCACCTCAGAAGCCACGGGGACAGGAGTGAAGGCTATTTTCAGTTCTAAATTCTTTTCACTGTCTAAAGCTAAACGTATCTTAAAAGATGCGGATTTTGAAGAGACAGTGGTAAACAGGGAAAGGAGGTAAATTATTTTACCTGTTTCCTGAAGATCCTAGCCATGGAGCAGTTCCAGATCTCTTTGTCTGTATACACTCTAACCAGAACATGTAAGCTTTTGCACAAGCTATTATTCTGATCTCCTGGGAAATGCACATTCCACATAAAGCACATGAGCCAACATGACACTTAAGAGTTGTCCTGGTGCCTGCTTCCACATAAAATGCATTAATAGGCATAAGGCTGTTAGAAAAAACTGTTTGCATTCGAGTAATACTGAAAGAAAGAAACTCTTAAGTCAGTTACCTAGGTTTGCTTGAAAAATCATCTATAATGATCTCTTGCAAAATATATGAATGTAAGAATAAAAGCTAAATTATATGCTTTCTCCTTTCTTTTCTCATGGTATCTCCCTTTGCAGAAGGGAGCAAACACCACATAAAATGGCCTGCTGGGAAAACCTGAGACAACTGGCAAATCTCCAAGCCGGTGTTAACCATAAGAGAATGTGCCTATACATGGTTAAATACAGACACCATAGAGAGGGAAGCAGTACACCGTAACAAACGCAGTTTGGTTTTACTGAAAGAGCTGGGCCTGAACTGTATAAATGTTGACATTCATGTTGTATGAAGCTGACTTCCATCTAAATAGTTTGATCATTATTAAATGACATTTGGAATCACTTCTGTAGACTGACTCAACAACGTAACTGTCAAGTCTCACAGTAGTGAGACAATAAGCTTCTAAGAGACCTCACTTCACTGTGTTTAAGTATCAGACACGGCGCTCTGCTCCCTGCTGGGACCCAAGGGAATGCCAGCGCATGGATCACAAGATCCAATCATTCAAGGGCGCAAAATCATTGTAACAGATAAACTGAGAAAAGCAATTTGAGCTCAAAGTTTATCCAGCTTGAAATTCCTGAGGACTCTGAGTGTATTTGAGAAGCATTTACATAAATGACCAAAAAGGAGTAAATATCAAAAAAACCTTTTGCTCACCACCAGATTGTAGGTTAAAATACATACAGAGATATATATAATGTTGAACCGAATAAAATATTGGATTTATTTTATCTATAAAATAAATTTTTGTAGAATGTTTTGATTGTAATGTTACATCTAAACAACTCTGCAAAAATCAAATTTATTAAAAACCTAGATTCTCTTTGAATTACTGTACTAGTGCATTACCAAGATTTTTTGAAAGCAGGAAAAAAAAAAAAAACAAAACAAGACAAAAAAAAACATTAAAAACACACCTTAACCCCACATTTCTGAGATAAATGGGGATCCTACAGGTTCCAAACAACCCTGGCTTCTGTTCTGTCATTTGTCTAAAAGCTGTAAGAGGTTTGGAAACACAAAGAATTTATGGAGGTTTTTTAAAAAAAAAAAGTCTCTGAATTAAACAAAATATAAAACAGGTACCCACCCATTACATGCAATCAGTTTTGTTCCAAGTATTTAATATTATGAGAAGGCTTTGAAAATTGTATTTCTCCATAATAAAACAAATCACCTGTTTCTGATATTACACATCTAAAGGAAAACCACCTATCTTTATCATGGTTCAGAACCCTGTACAGTACCCTAAAAAGGAACTTTTTTCCAAGGCAGTTAATGCCATGCCATCCTGAAGTGGGAAAAGTATTAAAATAATCACAAGTCAGAGGCTGATACTCTTGGAATTTTAGGGTTTTTTTTCCCCCTCCAGTTTGTTGAAGTTGAAAGGGTTCTGACAACAGTCAAAGTAAAATTCAGGAAAAATACTTGCAAATGTATTTTTTTTCCTTTATTCATAATATATCTTTGTCAGTCTTCTAACAATTAATTTTTATAATATTTAAAGTCAATTATATATCACTACTTTTTTTTTAACTACCTTTGCTATAAAATTATGGTATGCTGTTATTACAAGTTTATACCAGGACCCAACGTATTTGCTTGAGTGTCACCCCTTTTAACTGTCAGCACCGAAACTATTATTTATGAGCCAGCCAACTTAGGATGAACAGAATTTCAGCTGAAGCATTTTGCAACCAATATAATGAAAAGGCAGACTACTGCAATGATGAATATTAATTGACATGTATTTTTGCAGGCTATTTAAGAATTGCTATGTATTTAATCCAATTTATAGGGCTGATGTAAAACAAAACAAAACCAAACCAAAAAACACACCACAAAGTCCCAAAATCATGAAAACTGGAGAAAAAGGCAATCAAATATATAAACCATTTTCTTCCATAGACTGACCTAAATACCTTTACACAAAGGTAAAAATATTACAGATGTGAATTAAGAAAAGGCCCATCTCGTTATTTTCAAAGTTATAGGAATCAAACCAGTTTAGATAAGCAAAGCAACAGAATCAGATCCATTAAGGAATAAATCGGCATGCTGCAGACTTGCTTCTGTTGAACAAGTAGACATTTTCAGGAGAATGCAAATGTATCAAGCCACCTGCTACTAACCCACCCTGCCATTCATGGACAGAGAAATCAAGGTTAAAAAAAAAAAAATTACCCACTTTTTCAAATGCTAGCCTTACAAAACAACTGATGTGAGCTGCCTGAACTAGAGAGACAAAGAAAACTTCTTCTGTCCCAAGAACAACCCAGTTGGAAAGGTCCAGGCAGTAAGTAAAGTGATATTTCAAGAACAATCTCCTTTTCCTGTAGGCTAGGAAAATGCATTAACCCACATGTCGAAAATTTTCAAGAATTTTCCTTGTGGCACACCCACACCATCTCCTGTTTATAAATAAAAAACACCCAATAAAATTGTCGTCTGGCAAATAAAATTACCCTCTAATTCTAGCTGTGAATAACTCTAAGCACATGACAGAAGAAGAATGACCATGTTTTGTTTTAAACACAAGCTGTCCTCTTTAAATACAGAGTCTGCCACACAGCAATAGGTCAGAGTCTGGCCCTTCAAAATCCTTACAGCTGCTTCTCAGGTCACTAGGGCTTAAACAATGCTGACAAAATTCTGAAGTCACACACACACACAGACCAGCTGATAAAAGATCTTCAGTGGTTCTCATTTTACCATGCCATTTTTTTCCCTTTACATTTCATTATTCTACAGTGCCTTCCAAATTGCCAAAGTGAAAATACATCTTGTTTAGGGAGGAACGGTGCCACCAAAAAGCCAACATTTCTTAACTTTCTTTACCCTAAAAATACCTAGGGCTATACCACCCTTTAACATGGAAGAAATTCCAGGTGAAGCTTGCTAAGTTCTTTTTCCAAGTCATATTTTGACTTGGCAAACCTGAACCCTGTGGTTCATGGCCCCATGCAGCCCATAACAGCGCCCAGACCTGCTTGTGGCCCCAAGATTTCAGAATGATGCCCATAAGAGCAAAGACTGCTGCCCGAAGCACAGCACTTGCAAATTCTGGATTAACTTACAAGATTCTCCGTTCGCACACTCTGGTGACAACAGCACTGTGCTAGAATCCACCAGGACACTACATTACTTGTAACTAGTTCAATGTTTTTTGTGTGAAGACAGTACACAAAAACCCAAGCAGGGTTTTTAACCACAGCTATACTTTTCCATGAAACACAATAAACGTACTGTTGTGCCAATTCAAGAGATCCCCAAAGCTTATAATTATGAATGTCTGTAGAAATAATTATAACTCACACCTTTAAATTCTGCTCAGCAGGTAGTGCTAATGTCTCGAAAGCAATTTAATAAAATTAAAAAGCATATTAAAGTAACTAGTCAGTCACAAGTAATACTCCCTGGCACAACATAAACAACGTGCAACTCTGCATCATTTGATAAGCACATGACTTCGTATGTTCTTTCCATTTCTATTTTATTTCCATGACATTAATGTACTACAATTCTTTGCAAAAAATAGCATAATCCACACACAGTGCCATTTTACATATTAACACTTTCAAATGTACTCCATGACAGCTCCTTTTACTACATTCATGTGCCAATTTTAAAACCTTTCAGTTACTGATTTCACACCAGTAATTTTTCTCCCATAATCTAGTTAATGTGCCCAGTAAGATCTAGTAGTTACTGTAAAAAGTACAGCTGCAAGAAGCATGAGTTGACATCATTGACTACAGTTTTATACAGTCTTCAAAAACTCTTTGAATTCTATTAGCAAAGCTGCTTATAAAACAGAGAACTTTCTCAGAAGTGTGCAAGTTCACCAAGAAATGGGGATAATCAGCAGATCAAACGCCACATGAGTTAGAGTACACTGCAGCTGCTGGCATCTCCACATAGTGCTGCACTGGGCCACACGCAACAAGCAGCAGAACGCACCTACCCATGTTAATGTGCAAAGGTTACCTACCCAGGAGAGGCAGGCTATCGAGGGTCCCTTTATGATCAATGGAGAAATTGAGAAGAATCATCTTCTGGACATCTCCCTCTTCGACTTCAGAGACCCTAAACATCTTACTTGAACTAGAAGCTTGAATTCAGCAGACCCACCAAAGGGATTCCCACTTTAAGAGTGCTTAGAATAAATGAGAAAAAGAACTAGATAAAAATCATAAATACCCTGCAAAACTAAAAGCAAATCCACTACTGTGAATATTAGACAGTAATTCTAAAATACTCAAAGATAATTTTTCTTCATTTAAGGGGCCTTTTGACACTCTAGTTCCTTTCCTAATTTGTGCGAGTTATTCTCTGCCCCCCTCTCCTTTTTGATGGAGGAAAAAGAAACTAATTCCACCCTTCTTGTCCTGCCTTTTTATCCACTAGCATCTATGGCAATCCGTCTGATGCATAAAATGTCATAATTGCTTTTTAAGCAGAACTCCCAAGTTATTTCATTAGGTATATCTGTACCAAAATTGGTGACATACTAAGACTGAAACATGTTCTTATTCTAATATTGAGTGGCATTATGAATAACTGTCAAATCTGTTATCATATTAGCATGCCTGTCAAGGTTCTTTCTTTCAAAGTGTTTCTTTTTCCTTGTTTGTCAAGACAAATTCGCTGAGATTAGTCAAATTTAAATACCCAAATTCACAAAGCAATCCTCCATAAGTATCCTTAATATAACAGAGTCTCATCAGTAGATTTTTCTGGAACTACATTCACAGATTTATTAGTTCCCCCACACAGCTATTGTTTAAAATATCTTCAAAGGGTCTGTTTACTAAAACAAGTGCCAATTGTGTTTTCAGTTGCGCTCAAACTGCCTGCAATATGGGTCAACCACGCTGAACGAGACGAACGCCTTTGTCAACTGCAGTTTGAAACACTGTAAACAAATTGATATAAAGCACCAGAAGGTTCACACCATAATATCAGCTTTTCTTCCTCTGACTACGCAACTCTGAATATGCAAGTAAAGCTAACAATGTTTAAAAAAACAATAGTATCTTATAGTAACAATATAAAAGGCTAGCATACATTATCCAAGTGTCTTAAGAGTTTTACACCACTCTTCATCACGCTGGTGATGAAGCTGAACAGCTTCCTATAAATAATGAGAATATCCACTACTGATCTCAGAGGAAGTCTGAATTTCCTCTAATCCTAAGTATACTTAAATTTAAAAGTTTTGTTGCAGACTCCTGTGAGGCCAGGATTTCATCTCCTCACTTTTTTCTCATATTGAAGTCTACACTATGGTTGCCTGTGAAAGGGTTAAATCAGTTTCAAGAAGAAGGTTTTCATTTAAATAGTTTTATAGCATCTTCTAAAAGTACTTGGGGAATAATCTCAACTTGGGAAATGTTTCACAGTCATGACTGTTTTTGCAGAATGCTATAGGAAGGAGCAGGGATAAGTGATAAATATGGGAGTCCAAACTCAGAGGATACCATCATTATACTTCAGAAGGCACTACAGGAGAACAATAAAGATGAGGCACACTTAACAGTTAAAAATCAAGAGTCTGTATCTGTTAATCTTCCCCCAAAATATATGAGGATCCCCATCTACCTCTAACTCTGGTATCAAATAAACTATGAAGATAGCCAAGTATTCAAGGATTGCATTTCTAGAAGAAACATAGATCATGATGGCCATTGCAGTACACTCCATCTCAATGCAAAAATGCATCCAACTTCTTTTTGATATGTTCAAAAGCATCTTTCCCCATATAGTCCATGCGCCCTTCCTCCCATTTTCTCCGTTCGTCTTCTGGAATTGTTTTTTCTGGTTTGAGGTGAATAGACAGCTCAGAAACAGAATGTGCGACCTCGTTCTGTGGGAAGAAGCAGAACAGTGGGAAAACCGTCATTTGGTTGTTCTCATTTCAGTGCTGTGAAGTTAAACCTTAGACGTCAAACTTCTGCTTTGTACAGTCCCAGTTAAAACAATAAACCAAACAGTATTCATTCTTTTTTTTTGATAATGTGATCTCATTTTCCCCTGCTTTTACTATTTGTCATAGCATCTTTGAACATATCAAACATTTGTTTTACTTGTCTTAACTCAGACCTTGGCATACTCGGCAACACCACAAAGAGAATATTGCAAGTACAGCCTGTTTAAAGTAGAATATCTCCTACAATAAAGTGTAACCGTCTATCTGTGCAAATTATGTCTTCAACAGGTTTCACGTGAACACAAGTTCCTAGAATTTTTGGTCATGTGTTTTATCTGATCTCCAGTTAGATTAGTATTGTTTAGCAGACGTGAGACACATTACCCATACAAATTAACTCAAAAGGTTGACAGTATTCATTATACCAATAACTAGTTTGTTTTGAATGACGATCCAAAATTATGAATCGTGGTTCAAGATCAAGTTATCATATGTGCACAAATCCAAACACATTATTAGTGATAATTTCAACCATTGTCAATGTCCATGATTGAGCAATGCCTGTAAAACCAGACCAGCCCAACAAAAATAACCAGTAATAAAGATGAAATATAACAAGGATTAATCAAGGCAGATACTGAAAACCTGCTTTTACTACTCCAAGAGGCTCCAAGGCAAACAACTCATGTTATAAACAAAATTGAAATCAACCAGAATGGCCTTCCAGTGAAGCCCTCACAAATTCAATATAAAAATGTTTCAGAATAGAACTTAATGGGTAGGAATCAGTGGCTTAAACTGCCTAAATGCCCTGGAAAATCCATTACATCTGTCAATTTGGGGCAGATGAGGCACGGGACTTGTGCAAGACCTGTACCCGCAGACAAGGTAAGGTATTTCAAACAGCCAACTTGACACTATATGCTTAGGCAACTGCATCCTTCCATATGTGACACCACCTGGGTCCCACTCTGCACATGACTTCAAACATGAATAAATACTCTGAAGAGCATGCTTGCTCCCTATGTATGCAAATACGCAACAATACTTGGTATTTAATTTTCAGTCATGCATGAATATTCCCTCCTTTACCATCGGCAAGCCTTATCAACAGCTTGGACGCCATTAACAAGACAACAGGACTCATCATGTTTTTAAAAATGAAGAATTTTAGCTAGGGCCCAAACACCCCAGCTGCATGGGAGCTACAGTTTCACCTACAGTTTTGTTTCTCAAGTATTTCACCGTAGTGCTTCAGTCGTACAAAAGGCCTCATTAGGAAAATGGCTGTGTTGTGCACCTTACAAGATAGAAGTCCTTCACACGCTGTCGCCCTCATCATCATCACCACCAAGTCTGGCACTGCTGACACACTGCCCACAGATAAATGCAGTGCAACATCACAAAGGAAATCCCAGTAGCTTAGGCTCCATGCCTGACTCGCTGTACATTCATTTTCCACTTGCTTGGAAACAGCACTTCAGCGGGGGGGGGGGGGGGGGGC
>NW_009603052.1:0-3606 GCF_000690535.1 Cariama cristata | reverse complement strand
CGCGACACAAAACAAAAAACCCCACCCAAACAAACAAAACAGAACAAAAAAAAACAAACAGCTTTGCTTGTATTAGTATTGGAGAGCTAAAATTAACACCATGCATTCATTACTTGGGGGCTAGCACAGGAAAATACACATTTAAAAACTAGAAGTTTTTAAAAGAAAACTAGAAAGGGATCATACCCCAGTACTGGAAGCAGTTAAACAATCACATAGCTATAAGATTAAAGAATATATTTGCACGTTGCATCATAATTAGTTGAGATTTTCCAAAAGAACATAATTTTGGTAGCAAAGGCATGCATGCAATTAGCAACAGATGTACAATGCAGAAAGCCGCAGGTACCAGTTCTGAGGTTTCCCAAAACGCAGGATGAAATACGAAATACAAATTGTTCTGAAGGTCTGTCACGCTCAGAGATGGACATTAAAACCGCTTTGTCCACCTTCACATACAGGCTGCTAAAATATAGCCACTGAGGTTTTATTAGGAGAATATTTTTTCATAGTTTCTTTATCATGAGAATTCATACAATACTCATTGATTTCAGTCTTGGGGTAGGGGAAAGCAGTGGAGGAGAGGAAAAGGAACGAAACACATTATCACCACAGACAAAATTAATCTCACCCAGGTTTAGCTATCAAAATGGAATTGAATCTAAGCTCCTACTATAATCAATCTAGGATGAGTACCTCCAGAGGGCAGCTCGTCTCATCCTAAAAGAGTTTCAAAGTGGCTGTCATTCCTCAGTGACTACAGAAACAGCCTGGAAAGCTAGCTTACAGCAAGTGCCTACCATTCAGGAGGCCAAACATCAATGAGAAAAATCTCATTTTAGGATAACAGCTTGCTCTATAGCTCATGAGGTTTTTCTATGCATAGAATGAGAACAGAACAATATATTCCAAAACACAAGTAAAATAGATTGCCCAAAAAATATTGCCCCAAATATTTGCCTTTGCCAGGTATCTGAACATAAATGAGTAGACAAACTCCATTCTGCAGTCTCTTCCACTAAACCCAAAACAATCCCACAAGACTATTGAAGCTAAGCAACAAAAAGTGGAATGATGGTGTTCCTAAGTAGGAAGAGAATCAGCCTATTAATTTCTAATTTCTAACATCTAATATGATCTTCTGATAAACCAATCCTAGTAATTAAAAAAAATTGAAGAAATTTAAATTTGAATGACACTACTTTAAGTGAACATTATAATTTTTTTTACCCAAAACAAACATCTTGAAAACGTGTCCCTATTCGGTTTGAGCATTTCCAGTGGAGTCAGATGCATGAGGCACACAAGATAACACAACCTTTGCAAATAAATTATTCTTCAGTTATAGAGCTGGAAGGTTTGCAGCCCTCAGCTGCTCCACACTCAGGGAGGAAAAGAAAGGAACGAAGACTACAGTTTTACTTTATGGAGTAACTAAAGGGATGAAGCACTGAATGTAACAAAGACTGTCTTCATCTTACTAGGGAGTACTCCACAAGTTACAATAGCAGATGACATGAGAACATTGATTTTATTTTCTCCCTATTGTACCCTGCTGTAGCATGGTTTATCACACAACAGGTAGAGACTTAACACCTGCAGAAACATTGTGCTACTATGTCCAGCTTAATTCCTGAATAAAATAAGAGGAGTCAGTACAACAGAAACACTCAAATAGAAGAGTGTCAACAGAACTAGGGCCCCTGCAATGTTCATCAGTGGGTTCTTTTAAGACACTCCTTGTTGCCCAAATCACAGAAATTTGGGGAACAGTCTTCCAGGTCAGCACTTCTGGGGGGGGAAAAAAAAAAAATTCTACAGAGGAGTAATAGAAAGGATTCTAGTTTTAAATATATTAATTCACAGGAGTATTAATATTCTAAAGATTATTTTGGTTAACAGAATTCTTTTATATTACATTTCATTAAGTTCCTAACAACTTTTAATAGGTAACCTCTTCATAAAATTCAATGCAATCTCTTTCAACCTCCAGACACATCATGCATGTGTGACTAAAGATTAAACATAATAAATACTCTCTAGACTATTTCTGATGCTAGCAAGAAAATTCAATAGCTACAGCTAAATTAAAGATATAGTCTCCCAGATCAGAAGCATAACTAAAAAAAACCCAAAAAAACACAACTCAGTATATCATTTTCTTTCGTTACTGCATATAGTAATATACAACATACTTACAGCTTTGAAAGTGAGTTTCTCAGGCGAACACGCTGTGGGATATGTTTCATATGTCTGCTCTGGAAGCACAGGCATTTGCAGTGAATTGGCCGCATAAGGACTGACCTTTTTCAGTGTAATTTCAACTCCATTGAAAGTGTGCTAAGAAAAGTAAGAACATCTCACCACTGAAATACAACTTTGCAGGAAAGTAATAGATTAATACAACAGTTCCGCTTCCGTACAGGGATTTCAGCATTAAAGGAGTAAGTCAAAAAATGCTAAAAATTTGTGGTCCCAGACTCAAAGTTGCAATTTAGATTTTTGAACTCATAAGCATGCCAGCATCAGCAGCAGGTAAATCTAATGGGTATTTCCACCTTCATGTTACCATAGCTGGAATATTTCTGTACTGCACAATTTCTTAAAAATTAAAGCATGCTAAAGTATGAGATGAAAAACTACCCATTCCTTCCCTCTGCTTTCCAATTCGTCATGAGGTTAACAAACTAAATCACTCTCTGGGGCTTTGCTGGTAATTGTTCAACTGATTTTATGGGATTATGCAATTAGTTCAATGATAGTAACAGTCTAATATTAAAAAACATAAGAAAATATTTACATACGCATAAAAATTATCTAGATCGTCATGGCTGGATACAAAATTAAAAATCATACTTCTACTCATTACTGTCAGTCTCCAAGAAATCATCTATGTATCAGCAGATTTTTTTTATTCTATTCATGGAAACCATGCATTGCTGCACTTCCTTTGAACAACAACAAAAAAAAGCATAAAGAGCTCAGTAAATGCTTGATGACATACAAGTACTGTATATAACACCCTAAGTAATTAACACTGCTTTTGCAAAACTGATTTATTTGTTATGACCCTCATAAAACAAGTTATAATGTAGTTCTGAAAAAGACAATTTTTCTATAGTTCAAGGGCTAGTTTGATGGTCTACATCAACTTAGCTTCAAATAGTCAAAAGTCTGTTTCATAGCCAGATTATCACCTTCTCTGGCTAATTTGTATCATACTCTGTGTTTAATTTGCAGAATCTATACACATACATTCCCATACAAACTCCTTATCAATTAAGAAGGCTGGGGAAAATCTTTGGAAAGCCAATAGTACTAAAAATCCTTCCTAAACTGCTAGCTTAGATGCTTCTAGGAGCAATCACTACTACTACCGATCAACACATCTTAAGTTTTCCCATGTGTATGGGGTTTGCATGGCAAGGTTTTGGTAGCAGAGAGGCTACAGGGGTGGCTTCTGTGAGAAGCTGCCAGAAGCTTCCCCTGTGTCCGACAGACCCAATGCCAGCCGGCTCCAAAATGGACTCAACGCTGGCCAGGGCCCAACCCATCAGCGACTGGAGTAGTGCCTTGGGGACAGTTAAGAGGAAAAAAAAAAAAAAA
>NW_009603051.1:195253-204357 GCF_000690535.1 Cariama cristata | reverse complement strand
TCTGTAGTTTTACTCTCAGATGAATGCCATTTTTTTTTCTTACCTGTTTCAATTTCCCAACTTCTTCCCTGTAGGGTACCCATTCTGTAGTTTTACTCTCAGATGAATGCCAATTTTTTTTCTTACCTATTTCAATTTCCCAAATTCTTCCCTGTAGGGTACCCTCTCTTCTCTCTCTTTACATGCTAGATGTTCATAATAAAGTCCAGACTTGCAAGTCCTCAACCCCTAATACTTCTTCCAGAAGTTAATACTGTGGCTCCTTCTGGCTCATTACTAGGTATTTCCATCAGGTGGAGAATATGTCTGGGCCATAATAAACAGAGGAGTAGTTGCCCTTCCTGCAAGACTAAGTGGGTAAAATAAAAAACTCTAGTACAAAAAGAGAGACCTATGCAGGCCACTCTGCAAGTTCTAAGGAGGATGATAAGTCAGGCACCTCTCTACTTTAATTATATCACTTGTCCTCGTTTGTTTAGCTTCAAAGAGTTAGGATTCAATTATTAGCTGTTCTCATACTATTAGGGGCCAACTGACTGGTTGAAGGGGTGACTGTACAGACAACATGAGGAAACCCATTCTGTGTGATTCAGGAATTTATTGAGCTACTACTCTTTTGCCCAGGAAAAAATGAAATGACAGGAGAGATTTCTGTTATTTCTACAGTTCCTCTCTGAATATAAAGCTCTGCAAAGTGTATGAAATATTACATAAATAGAGCATTAGCATGTGACAAATTAATAACATGCATTATCTAGCAGCCATGCAGTGATGCTTATTGTACAATTCTAAATCATCCTAATGGGAAGAAAAAATCAGAATCCATCACTTTGTGGCCGAGTTCCTCTCCTTGCAATTACAAAAAGTGACTTTTGCACACAGAATTGTTTTAGATGCATTATGGAAAGCTGGGCACTGCCAAATGACCAGAGCACATCAGCAGCAAACAGCAGCTCCTGAGCTCTCTGCCTGCTGTACACTCAGCGGGTATTGCTTAGCTGAAAGCAACTGCAGCACTAAGCTAGTGTGCCTTACTTTCGGGTAGGAGAGTGACAACCTGATTTTCAGTAGTCTATTGAACACAATCACAGACACATGCACGTTATACCCTAACTTTAACCAGGCATTCAGCACTTGTGAATATATAAGAATATAGTTGGTGGCAAACACATGTTCAGACTAAACTGCTAATCAAGTCTACTTTCGTTCTGCTTAGACAGACATGCGCACACAAACACGCTCCAACTCCAGAGAGACCTTGCCAAGTAGAGAAGAGACTCTTACATTTTACAGCTGGGTTTGGTTTTTGCAGCTGCCAAGTAGCAAAGAAAAGTAACCCTGGTGATCAGGCCAGAGGACATGTCCTATGCTTTTAAGTAGGCTTCCTGGGAGGAGAGTCAATAGACGATTTCTGTGCTGCCTCGCCTCCGCGAGCTGCCATCACACTGAGGCACTGCCGGCTGGCACCAGCCCTGAGAGGATCCAGCACAGGATGGGCATTAGTAAAGTTTTGGCTATTCATTGTGCTTAGCCAAAAACCTAAGGAAATGTTGCAAAGGTGAATGAGACTTTGACACAGTAAGGATCGCAAGAGCTCATTTGCAGCAGGGCTCAGATCCTGGGCTGCTGATGCTACTGCTGCCAGGTCGAAGATGACCTCTGGTAGGGATCACTCTGCAGACTCCTGTGGCTGTAAAGCTAAGCTGGTAACCCTGCACGTCACGCGTGCCTGCCTTATGTCACTTTATACCACCATCAGCATATGCAAACAAACAGCATTTAGATTTGAAATGATCTCTTGTCATAGCTGAAGTTAACAGGAGAAATGTTCAGTTCTCCTCTTGGCGAGAGCAGTGCTCCCATGGGTGCCATGGGTGAACTGCTGGGGCTTGGGTCTTTTAGACTCAAAGAGATGATCACAAAGCAAAGAGTCCTGCTATTTTGTTGTCTTGCTTTGGCAGCCTGTGCTGAGGACCCTGCAAGAGCTTATTTACGATGTTAACACCTTCTGGACACAGAAATGATGATGAGCACAGAAACCTCCTTTGTTGTGAAAAGCCCAACCCAAAAACTCATCTGAAGGGGGTAATAAGCACTGGCACAGCTCATTGCAAGGCAGTGAGTATGGCATTGCATATTAATCAAATACTTTCTTATCTGACCTGAAAAAGTAAATTCTGCAGTAAAAACCCAAATGTAGATAGCAGCATAATCTATAAACTCAAGTAAATGAATACGATTATCTTACACGAAGAATACATTAATACAGATGACCGTTACATAACACACATTAACATAGCGTAATAATATATTTACTCACTGTAGGCATGTTTTGACATAGTGCAAGCTGTGTACAGTTGCTTAGAGAACTGGGGACTTTTATATTTTTACAAATATACCGAAAAACTTAATTTTGAAAAAAAGATGGTCTTGGGAGTGCTTTGGTGCAGTTCTGACAACCTCAAGTAAAATTCAGAGGAGCTTTTACTCCCGCATCTAGAATAATTGAGCTATCATATCTGTGTCTGTCAGATGTCAGTCATTTAACTTGTACCTCAGCTGTATGGGATGAATTGCACAACGAGCCAAAGACTATCATCTTGCAATCTGTGTCTGTTTTATCTGTGTAATCTGTATCGGAGCAAGGATTGTATCCTGCAGCGTGTTTGCATAGCTTCTAGTGCTGCAAGGGCTAGGTCCTGCTTATGGTCACTAAAGCTGATCTTTTGTGTCACTTAGGGACTTGAACTCCTTATTCTTGAACTTTTATTCCAAATCAAATGGAAGAACAAAACAATCACAGAAAAATTAAGACTCGTATATTGTCCTATGGGAAAATAATTTACTGTAAAAATCTACTGCTAGAGCAGAAGTTTAATAGTACCTACAGGAGATTTAAAGTGAAAGTAAAATGGAAGAATGTTACATTATAAAAGGAAAAATAAAAAAAAAAAAGAAGAGAGAAAAAAAGAGCCAGGAAAGAAGCAAACACAGTGAAAAATAATCTATGCACTTTGTAAAACCATCCATGTTCATTATTGCTTTCCTATGATACCAAACTTCATGTTGCAAATTTATCTTCAAAGTCTGGAGTCACTTTTTACAAGAAGCCTGCCTAGTGCCATTTAATTGCAATGCACAGAAAGTGGTGGCCGGTGATGCTCGTGGGGACTTCAAGGATCATACTTTTCAACAAGTAACAGGTTTCCTTCTCCTGAAATCCCAAATTAACTGACCAATCTGATATCTGTAGTTTTAAATCGGAAATAGCCCAGAATATCAGTGTGCCTTGAATGAATGCCTCTTTATCAAAACAATACACCAAAAGCAATCTCGTTCTCTTTTTTTCTTTTACTTCAAGCTGATTAGAAAGTTAGTTCTGTAGTTGACTAAGTTCTGCAGAAATTGAGCTTGTGATGAATCATTAAACAAAGACATTCTTTGTACAGCAATAAAGCCTCAAATGATTAATTAAGGGCACAATGCCAAAACAAGTGTCTTTGTTTAAAACGCAGTGGACAAGACAGGCTTGGGAAAGTTGATGTCTTAAGTAGACGCCACAACATGTTTTTAATTATGTTCAGGAAGAAGAACAAGAATGGGAATTGCCAACTGTTTGGAAAGATAATTTTTTTTTTTTTAGAAGAAAGATTAGAATAAAAAATAACAAACAGAGCATTATTGATTTAACACAAATGCCATTTGTTGGGCCTTTTGTAATTTCCTTATTAGTGTCATCATTCTGGAGTTCATATGCTCCCTTCTGTTATAGCATTTGGCACACATTCAGCTCCCAGCAATATGATACAGTAAACATTCAGTGACTGCTCATATTAAAATGTTTTATTTGTTGTAACTGTACCAATGATCAGGCAGTGCAAGTCCTAAATTACCCCAACTGTTCTGCAGGCTAATTTGGTAGGAGTGAGCCAGTGACCATCTCTGCAACACACACGTGGGCACATGCATGCACACACACACGCACACTGGGGCATGCAGAGCCATGCTCCTGGTTGGAAACAAACCAAAAAGTTCATGCAATATCAGCTCTCCATGACTTCTTGTCAAGAGCCCTCTGACTGCCCAGCTAACACAGACATAAACTCCGATCAGTGCCTGTTCAGTCCAACAGATTTTGTTACATCTCCCTCTTTGGGGCATTACTTTGTGGTTACAGTTCAGGGGAGACCCTAAATATTTTTTCAGACTCAATTTTGTGAGATCTTTCTGTGTAAGTTTTATCCAAAAGGTTATTTCAAACCATTTCTAAAAATTACTGAATATAGTAATCCTGTGTTTTCAGGTATGGAAAATTGTTTTGGATTCAGTAGAAGGGAGAAAGCTTAAGGAGCTTGGAAGGAATTTTGGAGGATGGACAAACAGCACCGTCCAAAAATCAGGTTTCTCCCACTAAGAAAATACAGAAAGTAGTAACCACAATGGCAAGAGCGTTAACCACGGGGATTTACATATAACAAGTCCGACACAAGAGCTCTGAAGACTTTCCAGAAAACCTTGTGCTTGCAGTTTTTCTCTTTGTGTGTGTACGATTGCTGCCAGAATATATGCAAACAAGGCAAGGCTAGCTGTAGTCTAAAGCATGCCATATATAATGTCTTTTTTTCTCACTGAGCAATGTCAAACGCACTGGGAGCCTTTATTAATAGGGAACTCCTTTATCTCTTAAGAGTCTCGTTCTAGCCTTGATCTTTATGCAAACCTCCCAGGGTCCTCGGCAGGAGGCCGCTGTGGATCAAGGGTAGTGCATGACCTTAATGCTGTAGCGCAAGTCCCTGGATCATAATTAAAAATGTAATTTGGCCCTTTCCACAGAATGGGCTTTGACACTTCTGGAGTAGATGTGTGACCTTACCAGCCTCCTCATCTCTCATTTGTCCCACTAGAAACAGCACATATGTAAGCATGCAATCAGTCTGTAATTACATGGCCAACATGTTGAAGTACAGACTGTTCCTCATCCTTTCTAGGACCAGATTTACATATTAACACCTACTATTAACACCTACTAGCCTTAATGAGACAGACCCATGAAAGTCTTCTATGTGAGAAAATAGAAGAGCAGACATCTCAATTTTCTTTTTAGTCCTCCTGCTTAGATAGTGATCCAGAAAAAAAAAACAACAGATAATTATTTCTATTGAACACACCATTAATTTACCTGTGGGTATATGACAAAGGGGAAGTTTTTTTGGCATGGATTTCTTTTGAAAACAGGGCTAGGGGCATTGCTGGTGAAGAAGCATGGGAGAGACTGGGCTGTGCAGCCGTCATTTCTTACCAAGAGTTGTTGGGGAATGCAGTGGCTATGGAGTGATTTAGCTCAGGACACAAGCCAAAAGCCAAATCTGTCACCGAATTTCTTTCTAAGGCCTGGGCCCACCCTGGGTATCCATTCAATGCTCAGGGCATTGAGTAAACACAATAACTAGTCAGATGCAGCAAGTTGTCAAATCTATATGGATGCTGTAAAACTTATAAGAATCCCCTTCGGCAATGATAGCTGTGTGTGTAAATTCTGCACATAGCAAAGCAGAATAGATCCTAATGGGCTTCAGTAAAAGCAAAGAAAACATACGTGACCTCTATAGCAAAAAGTAAATGCGCAAATAAACTAAAGTTTATCTCACTTCTCTAATATTTCTGCCTGTCTCTGTATGAGCTGGAAGATCATTAAACTGCTCAAGAAGGTGCTAGGTGTTTCCACCAAAGGTCTGAATGCCCTGAACCCCCTAGCCGTGGGTGCTCAGCACCAGTCACTTAGTGTTTGCTGAGCATGGCTGGTATGCGGTGCACACAGAGATCCTTCTTTTCTGTATCTACCGGGTGCAAAGGTGGCAGATCCAAAAGGAATTTTCAAAAAAAATAGTTGATCAAAAGCATAACCCTCTGAAGTGCTATCAATGATAGAAAATGGTGGATTGAAGGAACAATATAAACCCACCAGAATTTAGCTAAACAGATTTAACAATTTCTGCTGCTTTGACTTTGTGAATATAATATAATTAAACACTTAAAATGGCTATAATAAGAAAAGTAATAATTCTGCATGATTTTTTAAAATTTGATGTTGCAAAAAATGGTAATGCTGAATTTCTTATGCCTATATTTAAAACAAACAAAAAAGTTAGTTAGCATTAGAAAAAGTTTTTTTCATGACCTTGGAAAATGGAACTAAGCAAATCTCCGGGATAATATCCTTCCCACTACACAACTATGTGAAGCAAACATGTGACACCAAACATTGATTCCTGTTGCTTGTAGAAGGGATGAAAGAGTTTCAGAAATCCTCAGTAGGCTTTACAATAGCAGATCATCCTGCTGATGAGAAAGCACCGGTGATGACAAACCTGGGTGAAGAAATCAGGAATGAAACCCATAGGAGGAAAGGGCTAATCTAAAGCCCAGTGATCACAGAGAAAGGATCCTGCTGGGTGCTGTGTCCCAGCTGCTCCTCCTGAACCTGGTATGAACTGAAGGTGCTCTAGGTCTCATAACATGTCTTCCTTTGAATGCCAAATATTCTTTCTAGTAGTTTCTTTCAATGAGTTCTATATTTAGCCATCAAACACCTCTTTTAAGTTGATTGATAGTCGGTATATTCACCCCATGGTAGTCCTTAACCATGGTCAGAAGAGAGAGCTGAGAAATGTTTGGCTGTCACACCGGAGAGGCTGGATGCCCTTCAGGGTGACCCTTGCTAAAGAATATACCCACCAGCAGGAAACTTTTACAGGAGCTATTCCTGTGCATCTGAGCAAGTCCTACCTACTGTTTCATTCAGTTCTTAAGAGCAGGAATATTTCCACAGTGTTTTTTATAGAGTCAGTTAACCCAAACATATTAGTTTGCTGTGGCCTTATGTGAACCCCAATGAATGAATGACAATAAACTCTGCTCCTCCTCCCTGTTTCATTACAGAGAACTATTTCCCTTTTTAAATTGAAGTCTGAAAAATAAGTGTGCAAGCAGGTTAGGAGCCTAATGTCATCTGAAGACATTTACTGTGGTTGCTATCTTTGAAGGCGGAAATATCGCATCAGAAGACAAAAACAGATGAGAGAACCTGTAGCTCACAGAAAGGTGGTTTCCTCTCATGGGAACATAATCATTAACTTTAAATAAGTCCTTTTTAATCTCCTGAGCTGTGCAACAAACAAACAGACAGAAAAAACCAACTGAATGTTTTCTCTCTGCCTTTCAAAAGCACAAACAAAGCCTCATTTGCCAGATGGACGCTTTCAGAGATAGAGCTAGGGTTTAGAAAAGGCTGATCACTCAGCAGTTTTTTCTGACGGTGTATGGAGGAGTTTGCTCAGAAGCTTCATGGTAGTTTAAGATATTCCAGGATGCACTAGCACAGCGTCTGCCTTCCAGCCCTTTTAGAGTGGAGTTTTATAGCTTTGACAATAAACTGCAGAGTTATTTTCAGCATGTTTCAGTACTCAGGCATATGAGTGGGAATGAAAAAGTCCATTAAAAAAAAAAAAAAAAGAAAAAACCAAAATTCCTAGTACTTGTTCTGTTGTAGAACATACATGTGAGATGGTAATACCTTTCCTGTATTTTTAATCCATATTAAAATTTTATTACGATCTCTCTGGATTCATTTGCATTAAGCTGTGGGTATGGTCAAGACTCTGCCACACTGACAAGGAATGCTAAGCTGAGTAACATATAGTATAGGAGTGGGCTGTAAACATATATAAATTTCAATAACAATTTTGCAAACATACGTGAAGTCACTGGCAGCAGTTACTTCTCACCTAATATCATGTAGATGCAAATTGCCATTCATAATTTAAACAAGTCCTCTTTCTGCACCCCAGCAACACGAGCCGGATGCAAAAGGAAAACGGAAGACTTTCTCCGGATACAGAGAGGATCAAGCAGAATCTCATTAAGGACCACTTCAAAGATCAGTTCTTCATTTCCATACAAACAAGTTTAAATTATCTTGTGTGAATCTGCTGTTAGCTGTTGCACTGTTCCATTATGCATGATTCTTGACTGCTTGTATCATGAAAATCTGCACAGTGCTCCATTAGTGATTTTCAGTGTTATGCTAAAGCTTGCAAGTGGTCATGTTATTAGGTTAAAGTACTATACTTTGCATATTTATTCTGCCTTACCACATTTATTACTTCTGATACTGGCCGAGGAGAATTTTGCATGCATTTGACCACCTACTTTGCATGACTTGTGTGTGATTGCAACTACAAACATGGAGAGCTAAACACAAATAGACAGCTGGAGAGAAGACTGGCTCTTTGCTTACACTTTCACTGTGGTTTTGATCCACCTCTGGAAAAAACTTATGCAATTCCTGCAGAAAGGCATTCTGGATCTATCAGACTGCATCTACAAAATTAATGCTTTTAAATAACTCAAAATAAACTATGTGACAAATTCAATTGTAGCATAAATTATTGTCTTTAGTACAAAGGATTTGTTTTTACACTCAGGCAATTTAAAGAAGCTTTTCCCGGGATTTTCATCTATAAAAATAAAAATGATATCATCTAGTTTGTATGTCTTTATATTTGTCTTACTTCTGGGATGCACCATATTATTAACTTTCATGGAATACATTCTGTTCTCAAATTACTAAAATAATCTTGCTAGCTTTGGGATATTTATATTAGGAAAGAGACTTGTTAAAAAATCAGGAACATAGCTGGTGTGTTACATTGACAAATATATCATTCTTTATATTTAAAAGAGAAAACAATAATTCACCTTTTATATATTGGTTATTTTGCAAATCTTTGAATCATGGGTGAATGCCCAGGGGATGCAGAGTTAGAATATGGATAGCATAAATCAAAGCTGCCCAGAACCAGCCCTTCTTAGTGAGAAGTGAACAGGTGGTTTGGCTTTTTTTTTTTTTTTTTTTTTAATTGAGGGAGAATATATAAAAGACAACAACTTCTACTTCCCAAAGACTGGACATTCCTTTAAAAAATAATGGTGAATTGGCCATGGAATTGCACCTGAGTGGCATCATCTGGTGAGACCACAACTGAAAGGAGAACATGCTTCTGACAGTCCTTTCCAGCAAACTCTTCTGGCTTTGCAGCTACAGT
>NW_009603051.1:165132-195222 GCF_000690535.1 Cariama cristata | reverse complement strand
CGTGGGAACTTCCAGCAGAAACCCTGCCAGTCGGTCCCACCGTGCTGCTTGCTGAATCAGGCAGAAGGCTAGCAACAGGCAGAAGGAAACACTTTTCTTTTTCACACAGCAGCAGATTAACCTGCGGGACTCATTGCCATCATGGATGCCAAAAGCATAAATGCACCCAAGAAGTGCTGGGACATGGTTGTGGAAAGCTATGGACATGGAGGGCCATGAAACACAGATGCAGCCCGTGGCACAGGCAGCCCCTGAATTGGGATGCCATGCTGGGGAGTTCATCACCACTGGTCTCATGGTCCCCCTTCAGCTGCTGCCAGGCTAGGTGTGCCTGTGGTCTGGTCCAGGACAGCCATCCTTAGGTTGTCTTAAAAATGCTGGAGGCAACCTGTACTGGACATCAATGTGCCAGGGTTATATAAAGTTCATATGTACATACAGCTCTTCTCCAGTCCCATCTATGTGGATACAGATAATGCAGGATAGCGCAGAAATAACAGGAATAATATTCAGTGTCTGAACAGACACTTCTGAAAAGCTTATTATGCTGAGATGCAGCTGAACCAAAACACTTTTTCCAAACAGTTTTGAAGATGCCAAGTGATTGACATCTGAAACTAAATCAAGAGCCATGGTTTGAAAGAAATCCTTCTTTTTTTCAAGAGGGGCCAAATGAAATCCCTGAATATCAGCCTACCAATCCATCTGCTGCCTCTGTTTGGGGCTATTCAAATCTATATCCAAAATTTTAGGCTTCATCTGATCTCTGATAATAGATTGTCAGCTCTGATGTTTTATCCTCATAAATTGCAGGCTGACACACATTCTTTCTCAGGTAGTTCATTCATCTTAAAGCATTTTGTGCTTCTAATTTGTCATTTTTCTTCGTGCATCCCCGCTGACCACAAATTACAGATGGTGTCTCATCATGGGGCACCATAACAACAATAAAAGCGTCAACAAAATAGTCAGGATCTGATCCTGAGTGATACTGAATGCCTTCAATTTTCACTGATGCATATGGGAGCAGAGAAGACCCAACATCTCACAGGCAGCACCTCATATGGTGCTCGGGGATCCCTGTTGCTGGTCCAGTTTCCATTTTTAACAAGAGGATCGATACATGTGTGTCCTGCTATTCAATGTTATCATCCACCATGTTACTCTAATACCTTGAAACACCAAGCACAATGAGGAAGATGCCACCATGCTAGGTACTGTACAAAGCAGAGAGATGGCTTCAGTTCCAAAAGAACTTACTATAAAAGTGTAAAACAAGAGACAACAAAGGGACACAATAAGAATACATGAAAACAATGCAATAACACAGACAGCAGAAAAGGTTGAGGTCTCGACAAAGCAGCAGCTTAACTGTTACCAAGCTGAACTAGCTATTTTTTTTTCTTTTTCACTTTCTACTTAGCTACAGCTTTAAGAAATGGATTAATTTTCTGCCTCTTTGTGCTTTTTTTCCTCTGTCAGCCAGGTTTTCAGATAACCCTCCTGAAGTTAAAGACAGGGTTAATAAAAGTGATCCAAATTTGTAGATATTGCCACTTTGCAAGGCAGACCGGGTGTGGATAACAAAATTAAGAATGTACCTTATCTGTGAACTGACACGGAAAGAAAACAGGTTCAAACTGTCCACACACCTTTGTGCACTCCAAAACATCACAGGATTTTGTTCTCAAAAAGATAAAAAATTACTGGCAGGTTTTTGTACCTGTGTCTGCAGTTACTGCAGAGCCATCATCATCCCATGTGCAGATACAATTAATTAGCTACATTTACAATTACTGCAGCTGCATGTGTACGGTCACAAGAGGAGAGCATCAGCTTCTTCATATGTGTTGTCTTCCCATTTTCAAGTGTCTGCAGACACCTGTCCCTCCGGTCTCACCTTTTGTAACATAATGTGCAGGAACTGAAATATTAAAGTAAAAACTGTCTGCATTACATTTTTAAGGCATTAGGAGTCTTTGTTTTCAGCTCTCACCAGATTTTTAACATCAAACGAGAGTATAAACGCTACTGAAAATTTTTTTCCTGGCATGAAGCCTGTGGTAGGTGATGAGAGGTTGGCCGGAGAGGCCACCCATTAACCCCCTCGCTGCCTCCCTCCATCCAAAACCCCAACACTCCCAAGGAGTTAAATCTGCTACCTCCCTCCACTACACTGAAGAAAATAGATGTGATTTTCTTTACAAAAGAGCATTTCATTTAGGGAGAGAAAGAAAAAGGAAAGGCAGAGTTAACATAGCCATTATTCTCCATCTCAGGGAAAGCAAATCCTATTTTGCCTGTCATTACAGTAGGTAGAAAAATCCTTTCATCCAGTCATTAGTTGTAAACATTTCTGCGCCGCCTGGGACCAGGCCTCTGTTTCCCATCCCGTGCTGAAGCCATTTTCTAATACTAATGTTTTATACACACATCTCGGATACAATGCGAACTCCCCCAACCCCAAAGGCAACGGGGCATTCGTTTATACTAAATCAGAAGTGTCACCCTTGGCAACCTGCAGCACTGAAACATTTATTCGGCTTCACATTGCTGGCACTTAGAATTATTTCTTTCATGCCTGATAGCCGAATTACAATATGGCAGGTTTCCCCGGAGCCACTGGATCATTAGTGCCAGCTCACAACATACTTTCAACTGATATGGCATTTCATGTACAGCTGCCAATCAAGAGATGGGAGATGCAAATGAAGGTGGGCCCATTGGTGTTCAATTACTGTACAGCGAGCGCTGTACAGCTCCGCTTAATGACTGGCAGTCGTTTTGCTGAGTGGAGGAAGAGCAGAGAACAGAGGCAGGAATTCCCTCCGGGAAGCCGGTTGTGAGTGCAAGAAGTTTTTACATTTGATTTCCATATTTATTCTTTTTTTTTTTTCTTTCCCCCCCTCTGTGTGTTTCTAAACACGAGGCTGAAAAAATACTTAGCACAGCTTGTTTTACAAATACACAGCCTTGTCAGTTCAGTCGATTGCCAAGGCCACATCAGCAAAAGATTAGACTTGGGTTTTGGTGTTTTTTGTTTTTTTTATTATTTCCTCCCCACTTCGCTTCAAAATATATGCCTCTTTTCAGAAAGGCCCAAGACGTTTCAGCCTTGAGGGAGTTTTTAGCTCTGTGGAATCAGTTATTATAGTCCATTTCGGTGACTTTTGCTGTCCTTTTGACACACAAGAAATATGATGCCAACCTTTCCACGACACACATCTTACACCATTTGTGAGCTCCTTCTGTCATGAAATATCTCCTTGAGGCCCAGATCTGCAGGGGTCAGTCACGGGGAAGGATGAAAAGCAACAGCAATCTTACAAAATCAGGACTTCTGCTTAATGTATTTATACATTACTGTGGGCATTACAGCAGTCTGCAGACTCACGGTGGTGGGTTCTGCAGGCGTGTATCATGCCAGACAAACCAAATCAAACAACTGACAAAGTACGACAGAAGGGTAGGGTTTTCTGTCCTCCCCTCCCTGACATCCAAGTTCAAGGAACAGAAGATGATACTCAGCAATTTCAAATGGGTTTTACTTCGCATTTAGCATCAGTCACACCAAAATCTTGAAGTGAAACTTATGGTACATGGGAACAAAAAAAACCACGCAAGTCGTGCTTGTGTGTCACTTGCAAAATAAACCTGTTTTGCTCTCACCAGCTGCTGATGCATATTTCTCTGCGGCTGAGCCTCTGCTCACGTGTAGCAGCCTCCATTGCACATTGTGTAGGGGGGCTTTTCTTAACAGAAGCGACGTCTAAATGGCTACTTGCTTGCTCTGTGTCAAATGGCCACTGGTAAGGTCACACTAGAGTGACATGGAAGCGAGAGGAGGCAGCAAGAAACTTGTCTGGAGTCCATTGACAGGTAGCTCAGATCTGTGTACCTCAAGAGTTTATTACTCATTTTCCTCTGAAACCTCCTGGTCTCTGCCCACAGGGTCCCTCTCGGTCCCCAGGGGCAGCTCCTGCCCGTGGCCCCGCTGCCTCGGAGCACCCTGGAGCTGTGCACATCTTCCCTCCCTTTAACAGCTCTGGGTTTTCAAAAGACAGTCAACAGGAGATAGGACCAAGCCCAGGTCATCGTTGTCTTTGAAACACAGCAAGGCAGGGGACGGACTGAACTGTACAGCTCTGGCCAGTGCTTGTGAGAGGGAACTGAAACACGGTAACTCCAGCCTCCTGGCCCAGCTCAGCCTCCAGCCAGCAATGCGGAGGTTTTCCGTAAACATCAGTCATAGACACCCAAACCAGCACAAGACACTTTTGTTAGTATGTCTTTTGAGTTCAGAAAATTTCAGTTAATCAACTCAGAAACTTTTTTGTAAAAATGTGTAGTTCAACAAAGGAAACTTTCACTGAGGAAGGAGCTTTCCAGTCCACAGCAGACTTCCAGTCAGAATGAAACACTGAAGACAGAACAGGATGGGAAAAAAAAAAAAAAAATCAATCAAAACTTTTTTTTATATGTGGGAAAGTAGAAACATTTTCCGTTGATTCTATTTTGATGACTACCACTCCATAGACTGGGCTAGTGTAATATTACGGGTAACATGAATATATGCAACTCTGGGAATTTACACAAAGGTGATCAAGCCATGGGACTGGATATTTCATTATGTTACTTTGCTGGAAATGAAAGACCTCTTATAAATGTCAAGAACATTGAATCTATACCTGTTAAAATATGATTAAAAAATTAAGTAGTTCTTATGTCTGCATAGTAGCTACTTTTTAATTTTAATCACTGAGTCGCATTTAAAATCCTTTAAAAACAGGAAATTATGTGAATGACTAAATGCCTTTGTTGTTCTTTAGTTATTAAAGCACAGCAGAAGCCAATTAGACTTGTTTTTCTCAATGTTAAGTAATAAAGTGGAATGTGCCTTTTTTGTGTAACCAGATTGCAATCGTCCACAGCATGGCATGATACAAAACCACCCCAGAAATCAGTGTGATGGGGAGCCTGATTCTGCATTAATGAAAATTGTTTGTGTGACTGCTGTCAACTTACAGTGGCCAAATGACAAGAACAAGTCTGAAGTGGAGGGAGGTAGGGAGAGGGAGGCAAATTGCCCATGTGTATGCAATGTCTGAGATATGCTGCTGCTTTGCTGGAGTTCTTCCCTCTGTTTAATTCTTTGCTATTGAGAATGAAGTACCGGGTTGGACCTACCCAACCCACTGTTTCTACTGCAAATACCTAATAATGTGCACAATGAGCCACTGCTCTCTCTAGAACTGCAGTGGAAGCACTTCCCTCCCCTTGCAGAGCATCTCAGGAGGACCCAGGAGCTGAATCGCAGGAAGAAAAAGCCATTTATACTTGGCCCTGAAGTTATATTCTTTCAGTCTCCAAAAGTCACTTTAGGGAACCATAGTGGGATGCAGGTTTGGAACCATGTGGTCGCTGTGATCTCGTGTGTGCATTTCACAGCCCAACACTGCAAGTTGTGTTACAGGATTTACACTGTCATGGAACAGACCAAAGGTTTCTATAGAATATTCCCTCCCACTTCCCTGCTATGTCATGGGCTCGTGGCATACATCTCAATATACCATCTTAGCACAATGATTTGCATAATGATACCGTAAGTGAGTTTAGGGGGAGGAAAAGAAGAGCAGAAACCAATGTATTAAATTTAATCAGACACATCTTTAACAATCCTTAGATGAATTCTTGAAAAGGGAATGCCCAGGTTATCCCCAAATAAAACCACAGCTGGCGCACTAATATATTCTTCTGTGCTTCTCTTTTTCCCCGATATGTTGAGGGAGACTTTTAAGATTAAATTATCATTTGTTTTAGTACTTGCTTAATACTGCAGGCCTAATTATCTTTGCTACTTTAGGGGTTACCTTGGAAATATTATTCCATGATGCTGTCCACTCCTAATTGACATATCTTACATGAACTGATTTCTCTGCCTATGAAGAAGTAAATGCTTTTCCCTTAAGGAAGGATGTGAGAGAATTTTTCTGTTGCTTCTGGTTTGTGTAAGGTGACAATCAATGCTTCAATCTTTACAGAATAATTCCAAAAGTCAAACTTGGTCATACCTGACTGATAAGAAGAAAGGTGCTTTACCGAATATACTTGTGCATGGTATAACAACCTGACACAGCAAAAAAGTAGAAAAAAAAATCTGATGGTTTAATTATGGTTGGAAATACAGCTGTCTGGACACAGATGAAAGCCTGGCAGTTCCTGTCAGTAACTGCAGTCACCACATGTTCACCATATACAAACACACTCAATTGGGTAGAAGATGGAGGTTGGTGTATGGTCCAATAACCACAGTGAGGTCAGAATCCAATCTTAATGATGTAAAGAAACCACGATGCAATTTTTACATGCGTCACACATGCACACAGGCTCACTCAGAAACTATCAATGCCACCCCTTGGGTCTAAAACCATAATTTCCATGCATACAAAAGAAGAATATGCTAACAGTAGAAATAGATAGCAAGTTTATCTTTGCTGTGGAGCACTCATTAGAGACCAAGATCTCAAATTTACTTATATAAGCCTAAATTTTACAATAGGTCCCTGAACTAGTGTGATATATCCAAAGCATAATTTTATGAAGCATATCAAGTAATATTTTTTAATTTTACTTATGTAGCAGTTCTTGCTTAATGGGCTCAAGGTATCTTACAGACTGTGTTATTGACAACTCTTCCCTTAAGTATTTTTTACCAACATAACAAGCCTTTCTCCAAACTGCAATGTCAGAGACTTAATTTTTGAAATACAATACAGTCCACTGCTGTTGTGTTTCTCTGGAAGAAAAACCAATTGTTGGAAATGTGTCTATTGCATCTTGATGACATTTTCATTGCAATTAGCATTTTTCAGGTTGAACAAATGTATAGTCCAGAGACCACAAGCGAGCTGACTGGTTAGAGTGCATATTAAACACATAACAGACCAAGGTTCAGGTCTCACTCTGCCTAAATCAGAGGATAAGACAGTGTTGAGTGGGACCCTCCCAAATGTAACTGCTGTGCCATTTTAGCTTTTGCAGTTGTTCTTGATCTTCTGTGTCCCTGCTGTGATTTTTTTTAAAAAAATGGTTTCTTACACCAATGAGAACAAATTATGAATGTGTGAAATCTTGAACTTTTTCACAAAGTGGAACTATTGTTGCCTTGCCAGTCCTAATGTTAATCACTCTGTACAGTCTAGCTTTTTCCTTTAGCACAGGTACAGCAAAAACAGGATTCAAGATTCAAGGCTGAACAGCACCTGAGACACTCATTTGACTAGCCAAGGTTCGGCATCCAGAACTGGAATTTAAAACGTAATAAGAACGACCTCACACTTAAGTGTATAAGCTTTAACTCCTATCATGACGTTCCCACTTGAATTTGTTGAATATGAAGCTAAAGCCTCTAGTACCTGCTAGACCTTTGAGATTGCCGCACACTTATGTCACCCACCTCATAGCTGACCTTCTGGCAATCCACCTGCTTTTTGTTACTGTGAGATCAGTATGACTGGTCAGGACTATCCATGGGCCAACTTTGTCCACTAACTTCAGAAAGAAGCTTTATTGCAGTCACGCAAGCTGGTTGGTATTGCGCGGGCAGGCACTGCATTTCCAGTCACCCTGTCTGTTATTTTTTTTAAAGGAACAAGGAAACGGCAATGGTAGGCATGAAAATGAAAAGCAGCAAGATTCATTCCTTTGGTATAAACACCACTCAGTTGCAAATTATTTCCATCAGAGTAGAAGTGTACAGACTGGGGCTGCAGAATATCTATAATTCGGGAAATACAATGAATGACACCTCTTAAATAGTGAGGTACGTGGTACATAGGATGAGGTTAAAACCTGGGGAATACACCTTTAAATATTTAGTGGATGAGAAAGAGGGGAATGAGGAATTGTAAGTTTTCTAAGCAATGAAAACAGTGAAGAATGTCACCAAAAGATTTACTCCTAAAAATATTTAGGAATATTAAAGATTTCTGCCTGTCCAGACTAAAACATGTATTAACTTGGAATGGGTTGTCCTCAAGAGTATGAAGTTTTCAGAAGATGGAGTTATAGGAGAAGAAGATGGGAAAGAGAGGACTCCTTATGCCAAATTTACTGTTATACAGAAATAATAACAGAACTATTTGCTTTAAGGATGGGCAAAAAGAAAACTAAGATCAAAACAATAAAAAAAAAATTTCCAAGATCCAAAAGGATGACTAAGAATATGATTCAAGAAGTCTGAAGAGTCCATATATGCTGAAATATCATTTTACATTTGTAGGTCAGAAATTTATGTTTGCAGTATTGTGAAATGAATGTGTTGGGAGCAATATATCACTCATATGTTAGGGCTATTGTTAATGTATTCAATACATTGATTCTTTTTACCCAGATTATAGTAGTAGTTAGATATTTGTAAACCTTAAAACTTAAGAAAATGCTTCCCTCAATTATTCTGCCTCCCCCTGGCATCTCCCTTTTTATAACAAGGACTGTTAAGACCAAATTTTCAGCAACATACACATGCAGAAAAATTACAAACACTGCAAAACAGAGCTGCTTGTACCCTTCACGTTAGCGGATAGGAAAATTGTGCTAAATGAATGCCTGAATCAACGGCCATTGTGTCGGTCATTTGACTGCCTTTTTAACTGCCTTTGTGCTTGTTGTATCCTGGAAGATGTGCAAACAAATCAGGTGTGCAAATGAGATTGTAGTCAGGAAGATTTGAGTTTTTCTCTGTTACTTTATACTTTAATTTTTTTATGAGTCTCTTGTGTCTAGTTTTGTTTATAATGCCTTGTGGCAGATCCTATTTGTGACTTATCATTTTAAAGCAGTTTTTGTATTTCATGTCTGTAGAATTCCCTCTGGAGGATGCTACCAAGGAGGCTAATCATGCCAACAAAGCCTACTGTAGTAGAGGAACTCAGGAAAAGAAGAAGATTATGTTATTGCACATCTGCAGGAATGTCAAATTCACCTGGGCTGCTGCAATACATGTCCCTCTTTTTTTTTTTTTCTTTTTCTGTTCTTTTATTTTTTATTTTTTTTTTTCCTTTCCAGAATGGGTGGAAATGATTCACAGTTACTCATGCTGTACATCACTACTTTCCCTGACATGTAGGATGAGAGAATCAGTGAGCAGACTTGGAGTAGGAAACTGAAACTGTGCTTCATGCACTTTTTTGCTACACAATCCATTTCAAAAAGATCTGTTGAACTGTCCAGCAGGTTGACAGTGCCAATCATGAGACATCACACCCCAAAACTGTCAACTGATCAAATAACTGCCTGAACACAGCAAAACACCTACCAGGATTCTAATATTCAAAGCATATGAAAGATTTTCTTGTAATATGACAAAAATTCTCCATTTGTTATATACAAGCACCAACCCAGAGACAGAGTACAAAACCTGACTTGTCATTTGGATCTAATTTGCCAAAAAGTAACAGGACAAAATTTAAACATGTGTCTACTACATGGAATTGTAGTTGTAGTTCCATAGCAATTGTCAAAACAAGGCGCACCAGCTGCTAAGGAAGCCCTGTGGTCTGGGGAGCAAGCGTCCGCCTACAACAGCAGAGATTCAGGGTTTGTTCTTCATCCCATGACTGATTTCTAGCCTGCCCCTGGCAAATCACTCGGTCTCCTGTGCTGCTGCCCACTCTCTGTCTGCCTTGCTGTTTGGACTCAAAGCTCGTTAGGGCAAAGACTGTTTTGTTTTGCAAGCTTTCTAGAAGGCTACTGCAATACAAATAGTATTGGCTTGGTTCAAGAATGTTTGCAAACTGCTTAGGATGTATGAATCAGAAATATTAAAGTGTGATTGAGAATTAGCAATGGGTTGGTGATGATATGAAGAAACCTAGTGGTACTTAATAAGTACATAGCTGTTCTCTATTCAAAGCATCAAATAGCTCCCTTTTCATGTCAGTACTGAGAAAAAATAGGAAGATAAAATCATTTCCCCTGAAGGACAGCCTACTGGAAAAGTGTCATTCGTTCTTGACCCAGCCTCTAAACTCAGGCTTACTGGCAAAATGGTAGAGGAGTTAGCATATCATCTTGGGGTGTGCAGCAGTGCAGAAGAATTTGACAGCCTCCTGGATGAGTTCTCTATTTACCAACTCTTCGATACTGACAGTGTTATGAAAGGGCCAGTAAACACAGCAGTGCTCTAGTTCTGGGGCACTGTTCTTGGCAAGAAGCAGGCACTGGGGCTGATTTTTTTTGTTTAGTTAGACTCATGTCGATTCCTTCGTGCTTGCCTAACTCAAAGAGGCAGAGCCTGAAAGACTTTTTGCAAAAATGTGAAAGACCAACTTATAATAGTGTCTGAAGAGCCAGTCTTGCCAAAAATGTGTGTAATTCAAGGAGATTCTTAGCTGGTTAAAATGGGGAAGCTTTATGCTGACTTATAACAGCGGAGTATCTGATCTATCAAGTTTTCTTTACTAGTATGATATTGTGATATCAATTAGCTTATGCTTTAAAGCAAGCATACATAGGTAAAAAAGAACATTCATATCATGGCTTGGCTTGTTCTGTCCAGGAATTTGATTTAAAAGACAAATAAACAGCTCAATCTGAGTATGTGCAGGTATCTTTTTTTACAGGACAAGGATATAAACTTGAACAGGTATTGAACTCCTCCTGCAACTCTTATCATAGAAAATGAGGTGCAAAAGAAGAAATGATTTACAGATAAAATAATCTGTGTTATTAATATTAATGTCAGTATTCAACAAAATAACTATGCAAATTCTTAAATCTTAATTATAATTTTTCTACAGGCTGAATCTAAATACTAGTATTACAGCAAGTATACTTAGTTTAGCAGTTCAGGCTTCCTCTAGAGCTACAGGAGGAAAGTTGGTACTTAGCTGAAGTGCTCTGAATATCCCACCAAAGGTTTATACCTTGCTCTCCTGGTTGCAGAGAGAGCCTAGACTCTAATTCAAGGATGTAGATCAAGTTCCTAGAAGTTAGAAGGCATCAACGACTCCCATCTGTCCCCAAAACAATCCCATGGTGTTTTTCCACCCCGAAGTTGGTCACATTTCAGCAGCACATCTCATGACATGACTAGCTGAAGATGCACTTGCCCAGCTGTAGGATGAATATTTGTGTGCTTGAAGTTAATCAGATAGGCAAGTGTTTGCTAGACTGAGCCCTATGTTTGAAAATGACTTTAAAATCTATCAGTAGGAGGGGTAACATAGAAACATTATTTTACTTACTATTGCAAACTAACTGATCTAATAACTCATGGCATAATAATTCAGGATCTAGTTAGTGTAGGATGAGATTAAAAAAATACCATCAAAAGCACGTGGAGCATAGCTTTTAATTGCTCTAAGACTCCCCCCCCAGTCTTTTAGCACTGTGAACTGCCTACTAATAAGTGACCAGAAAGCAGACAGAGGGGTTGTATTTAAAGACATTTTCAACAATGCTTAGACCTCAGCATGATTACTATCTTAAGTTTGCCAAATGAAGCCTCTAAATGAACTGTTTCTCATTCAGAATCTTCACAAATATGCAGATGTTTGTGAAGACAAATACAAGTTTATTATGCTCCTGACATACTATCAATTTGTCAGCCTATCCTTTTGCACTTTGCAGCAGCAAATATGGCTTTGTGTAGCAACAGAAGGACCATCTTTCATTTCCGCTGAAGGCCACATTCTGCAGTTCAGTCAAATGTTTTAGACAAATGCTCTTCATAAAATAAGGCAAATGTGTCCCTTTTTTGGTTTATAGGAGGTCAGCTGTTATTCTCTGTCAATGGATTATTATCAAAGATAAAACCTTAACAAGCATTTTCTTTTTCTACTCGTTTTTAGGGTCATATTACAATCTATTGAAGTTTTGTGAATCTGAAGAAAAAAAATCAGCGACAGGACTCACCATCTGTTGCATAATGAAAGAGACATGTGAATAATAGAACGTCAGTTGAAAGGGTTGCAAGTGATCAAATGTTGTTCAGCACCTCAATAATATTTCCTCAGAAAAAAAGGCTTGCTTCAGATATTTCAGTGTTGCAAGTTTTTGTTTGTTTGTTTTGTTGTTGATTCTATAGCTGGGAGTGGAATTTAATATATACATATATATGGTCATGGGTTTCTCAAAAGTGGCAATTCTTGGGGATAGTGACAACAATCACAGATACGGACAGCTGCTCCCTTTGCTTTTGAAGTTCAAGGGCTATGGAGAATGTACGTATACAGCTCATTTTTACAGATGTGGGTTTGAATTCTTAATTTAAGTCCAAATGTGCAGCTCACACAATCCTATCTCACTAGCGTTCTTTCTTGGACATGAATAAAAAGCTGCAAGTTAATCCTTCAAAATATTCCAAAATAAAGGGCAGAATTGAACAGATTCAAGGCCAAAATGGTTTTCCCAGATGCTTTTTCAATTTTGGAGGAAAGACAACTACAAAGTGCTTTAATATTTGATAAACCTGTCACCTGATGGGAAGCCACTTTCCTGTAATGAATCCACAAACTATGCTTTACCATATATCCCTTAAGGCTACTGTAGAAATATTTTCTATGATGTTCTCTTAGAACAAGAATTGAGGTTTTACGAGTCATAACTATCATTCCTAAGATGTCAGAGAGCTGATCAAAAAATAAATACTAAATACTAACGCAAATAGCACCATGGTCCGTTGAAAAATATACCATGTTTCTGTTTCTATTTTAACCAGTATTTCATCTAGTTACTAGTGTATCTTTCCAACCTCGTTCTCTCACAAACCACATTGTACAAAGCCTACGTGCTAAATAGCTTTTCCACAGATATAAATCATAGCTTTTATAGTTCCATCAGAAACAAATCTGAACAATGGAGATACCAAAATATGGATGAAGTTATGACAGAATGACTCACTGCATCTATCTATATCTATACCTTAAATTTTTCCTTTCCATGTTCCAAACATTTCTGTCCTCAGCCATTTTGCAAGAAGATGCACCCATCTGCAAAGCATTCCGTGCTAAAAACTTTGCTTCACACAGTAGTCGGGTTCTATTTATATTAAACATATTTTACTAATTTTCACTTTCCTTCTGTGGAAACCTTGATAAGGAAAAACCTTCTCCTTGAATATTCAATCATTCAAATTAATGGGCATTTTCTTGGAATGTTGTTGTTTTTTTTCCCCTGTGAGTACTGGCAGATCAAAAGTTCACAGAAGTATTCTGGTGCAATTTGTAGATCAACTGCACAGAACAGTGTGTCTTGCTACATTTCTAATGGGTTACAATTGAAATGCTACATTTTCATTTTCGACTGACAATGAAAAACACGAAGTAATATTCTAAGGCCAAAAATTATTGCTGGAACTTATGAGCAAGCCATTTCCTAACAGCTTTGTTCCTTGAATACTGTCTTATCAAACGTGCCCAGGATTTTATTGAAGTGAACTGTTCTAATGAAAAAGAGCATTTGATGAACAGGCATGGCTGCAAACTCAATTCCACTCCCCTTCTTTCCAATTGATTTCATCAGTAAAATAACCAGAAGCATCCAGGTGACCACAGATGAAAATATCTGAGTAAGATTTCTTTAGGATGACTTGAGCTTTTTTTTTTTTTTTTTTTAAAATTGTTCTGAAATTAGTCTCCTAAATATGGATGAAGACATCTGATTTCTTTTCAGAAATACTGAGCCTAGATCAGAATACACACAAGTCTTGTATGTCCTCAAACTATCTGCTCCAATTTTTTAAAGTTCTTAAGAAATAACATTTTAATACCAAATTCTGATGTTCCATATGTTGGAAGTGAGCTTACCAATTATTACTGTTTTATTAGATTTAGTTGCCTCTTTGATCTCTTGTAACACTGTGCACTCAATATCTTTTTCTCCAATCCAGATGCTCAGAGTTTCACCCTACTAATATAGTTGTAGTCCTATTACTTGGAATTTCTGTACTTTTGATCTCACTGGTAGAGACAGAGACATAATCACAGTAACAGATCAGGCTGCCTGCCAGTATCAATGGTAAATAACACTGAATGACTCATAGTTTCACAGTTATAATGTGGTTTACACATTTTGGTATGCAGCTGCCCAACAGATTTAGCCAGAACGTATACACAAGTGCCAAATCTTTCAGTTTTTTTTTTTTTTTTTTCTTTTTGCAGAGCAGGGGATCTGTGAGTTAATCATCATTGGCCCTTCCTCTGGCAAAGAACTGAAATCAAGACAGGAAAGGCTCTATTGCAAAATGAGTTTCCTTTTGAAAACAAAACAAAACAAAACAAACAACATCCACTTGAGAACCAAATTCTGACCCAGTGTAGATCGGTGTGATTTCCTACAATCAATAAATCCAATTCTAGTTTGAGCAGGTTAGAGTTCAGCCTTCAATTTGTCCATCAGAAGAGGGATGAGGACCACTCGTTCTTCCATGTTTGCCTTCAGCACGTGTATGTGGAAGCACAATATGGGGCTGCAGGCTGGAAAGCGAAGTGCCGAAGTCCTGGGTGGGCACAGCCTGAGCGAGCCGTTTGGTGTTGGCTGTGTGTTTTAACCACTGCTCTACACTTGCTGCTACAGTGCTTATCAAGACTGCTTTTGTGTCTTTCTGCACAGCTTATTGAGCGTGAACCCTTCTTGAACCTCATCTCAGATCATGGACTCAACAAAAATCCATAGGGCTATGTGCTGACATGCAAGTGCAGTATATACACAGTTCAGAGCCCTAGTTGTGAGAATCACCAGCTCCCTCTGGTTTCTGGACTTGCTTTCCCCTTCTCCTTAAGCATCTATTGTTTGCCCAGTGTAGCTTAAATGCTGGTAAGAAACAATCTGGGACTTTTATCAACAAGTCCTTTTAAAAACTAAACTATTCCATCAACTCCTAAAGAAAGTGAACATGTGTGCCTTAACTCCTTAAGAGACCTGCAGCAAGATGAAACATTAAACGAAAAAAAAAAAAAAAGAATTTACGTGACTAGTGTTTATAATATTCATTTCAACAGTGTTGTCAACTAAATATTATTATGATCTCTAAAGTGAGATGCTATCTCTGCTTTTTCCAAAGCAAGAAAACCACACATGCTATTGCAGTACAAGGAATTCTAAGTTTATGACCAGCAACAGCTGTAGTGTAGCATGCAAAGATAACTCAAATCTCATGCATCAGGGTATAAAAGAGATCACTCTGAGGGTCAGGAAGGACTTTTTTTTCTGATACAGAACCCAGTAGAATAAGCTAGGTATGCTGTGAGAGTAGGAGGAAGCTGTCATGTTACAAAGTAATAGATACAGGCCGCTTGATACAGAAGAGAAGTTTTGGGAAGCAACTGAAAAATTCAGTATTTCCCTATGACATTTACTGCACACCTGTGTGTTCCCACAGGCACACACTCACATTCTGCATTGTGAGATATAGCTAATGTATTTCATAACATTAGGAGGATTATTAAACCTTCTCTACAATGTTTGAATGAGGGTGTAATCATATATACAAAATCCATAAATTATTTCTATATCTGTAGAGGTGATGTGTGTGCATATGCTATAAAATGCATGTAGTGCATATTAAACACACACATCTATAAGTAAGCATTAGAGAAAGTTTGATGAAGCAACCTAGTAAGTACATTACATTTTGTGATGTATCTTACAAGCCTGCTTCACTGCACTCTTCATTTTGCTGATAGCCAGTTATGACCAGGTTAATTAAAACGAGTCCAAAAACCCCGGGTGTCTGCCGGAGGGCAGAAGCATGGTGAAAGCCTGCCGTTGCCGGCACTACTCTGCTACTCCGTGGCCCACACCACTTACTACAGAACAGCAGCAGGAAAGGGAGAAGTTTTCCTTCCAAGGGATTCGCAAGCACAGGAAGATATTTACTGTATTTATCGTGGAGATCAAACCCACACACACAGACGTCACATTTCTTGAATTCCATCAGAGGATCAGACAAGCAGTCTCTGGAAAGAGGACATTGCAGCTGGAAAGTTCAGAGCGTGCAGGCGTTGGAGGGCCATTCCCGCTCCGTTTTCTGTCATGCACCCTGAGCCTTTGTTGTCTCTGCAATGCTGATAAATCAATCCATCAAAAAATTTCCTCAGTGAAACTCAATCAAGAAAGGTCATGTCAGCGGGAGAGGAACAGATTAAATTAGCATCAAATTAGACATGGAAAGTGAGTTCTGTCAAAATCATCACAGCGCTCAGCACAATTAGAATATGTTAATTATGCATTTCATTAAGGTAGTGCTCTTTGAATGCGAGATGAAATGTCAGTGGTGTAGGCATCCGAAAAAAGGAAGATTGCCAGGCACAACTTTCTCTAGACAATGTGTGACACCTTCATTAACATCAAGAATCACAAGTCTGTCTTGACTTTTTTGTAAAGTATTAAACCGTTAACTGTTTGCTGGCACTCGGAGAAGGAAGAACCATCCGCATCCCCCTCCCGCTCGGCCCCACCACCAGCTTTCTCGCCCTGCCAGGAGCCCTGGGGACCACCGCCTGTGTCCGGTGGGCACTGCAAAGGTAGCTGCGATTTAATGAAGCCTTTGCTGGATGTGCCGAGGAGAACGCAGCTGCCCTACGGGTACAACTCTGGTGGGGGTGCCGCGCAGCTGAGCTACTGTTGGGAAGAGGGGGTAAGATAAAGAAAGGCAGAGGGAGGGATGGAAGGAGGGGAAAGGGTGGAACAATTTTATTTTGCCTCTGGTTACAAGATATAATCAACCTAAAGGGGAGAGCAAGAGAAAAAAGGAAAAAAAAAAAAAAAGACATTTGCAAACCTACATTTGACAAACCCTAATTTGGGAAATTATTTTGTATATCAAACATCTTTGATTCCTAATGATGAGCTGTTTTTCAAAGAGAAAAATGATCCCTGGTGAGCTTGGGAGGGAACTGTAGCTTCATAAAATACTACTTATAGGCTTTATTAGATGCACTATCAGATATTAGGTTCAGGGAGGATTAAGAAAAATTACATACTTTCTAGAAACATGAGAAAACCTGCCAACTTCTGGTGACTTGGTTTGAGCCTCCTGTGCTCTCTTGGGGCCCATGGGTGGGGGGACAGTTACGGACAATCAAGCTTTCTAATGATAACCTCACTTGTATTTCCTTGCCTAAAATGAGGATATCAAAACTAGCAGCTTTGAAATCATGCCCATTTGCTCTGAAAGGAAGAGGCAGCGGCTTGCAGAGCTCTTCAGCGCTCAGACAGTTGTTTAAGATCAGCTATGTGGTACTGAGAAGTTACTGTCCTCTGGTACACCCAGCAAGCTTGAGTTGTCCTACTGCCACAGATCACAATAGGGACAAAAAAGGGACCGCCCAGCACAAAAGAAGTCCACAAGCTGTGCATCAGAGTTTAGTTTTAAGCCACTTTGGAAATTAAAAAAATCCCACTTTGAAAGTGCAAATTTACTTTCTGTCACCTCTCACCCTTCCTTTTGTTACTTACAAGGATTCGGTGGAAATCACAATGTTGTGATATTTCTAGTTACAGAACAATGCCATGAGTGGAATGCGATGTGCAGCCCAAAATACTGTTCAACAGAAAAGTGTGTTCCATGAAATACATTTTATCTATACAAAGGTGCTGTGCACACGATATGTGGTACACATGGTAAATGGATGTGCAAACATGCACATTTATTGATACAGTTGCAAAACAGGCAGTTGCATGCACACTTGGGTACTAGTAGAAACAAACAATCACACATTGTATATGAACTTTTCCATATCTAACCTGTCCCTTGGCTATTTGTTTTCTCTCCCTGGCTACAAACTTCAGTTTACTGATACTATTTAAAACACCAGAGGACTGAGAAAGGAGTTACTGTGAACAAGAAAAATTTCAGTGTGTTTTTAATGAGTTTTTCTTTGGTTTATTGTAGCTTTGGTAAATCCTGCCCGAGAATTCGAAGTTGCCAAATCTCCTCCCCAAAGATACATACTGTAGCTCCCAATACCCTCAGGACTCCATTTTAATATAACAGGTTCCAATATAGTAAAAAAATGCCAGCAAGTGAGTAGGAGCCAGAGTCTACTTCAGCACACTTGGCTGGTCTTACAACTTTCTGAAATCTCTGTTTTCACTGGAGCTAGAAAAAAGAGATTTTTATCATTTGAAAGGAAAACTCAAGTCCCAGAGCAAACAAGCTTTAAGATTACGTTAGTTCTGCTCACTAGATCAGAGACAAGAGGACTAAAGACTATGTGCAGGGGGTTTAGTGCTCTTGAACACGGCAGCGTGTGTGTGTGGAGCCCGCCTGGGAGAGCCCTGCCTCAGCTCCCGAGCAGGAGCACCGATGCCCAGTTCGAGATTGCAATGGGAGATGACTTCAATGTAATGAGTTTGTTACATCATCAGTGACCTAAGACACACATTGCTACTACATGCATAGGTGATGCCTCTGCTTGCTGAGCTCATCAAACCACAAGGCACTTTGGCTTTTCTCCCTTGACCTTGCTACATCCCGCCTTGCCCACAAGCACTTTTACACTTATCAAGAACCTAAAGAAAATTCACGGCATGAGACAGAAAATTGACTCTGCCCTGATGACAGCTACCTGGTAATAGCATCTCTCAATTTTCTTTATGTGGCTGGGCTTAACAGTTTAATAATTACAGGCCAAATCTAGTCATGATACAGTTACACTGAAGACAGTGATATGAGCTCTAGAATAAATATGATCTAAGTAGAGCTATGTACATGTTTCATTCAGTGTCCAAATTATTATCATTATCATCCATTTTCAACTGACTCAGAAAGAAAAAAGTTAAGCTTATGAAAATGAAAAAGAAACAGTATCCAATTTGATTTCTATGAATTCTCCTGTTTGTCCTGAAATTAAATATATAGGTTTAATTTACAGTGAAGTTTTTTTATTTTTATTTTTTTAATTTTTAAATAGCTAGAAACATTTAATCAAAGTGAGAATTCAGTGTTAATTAAGATGTTTTCTATAATTAAGTACATTAACAGAATACTTTCTGGGGTCTGTGGGCAAACAGCATTTTCCATCTGCACACTACTGGTCTCCAAAATTTTCACTCACTCTTGGCTTAACACTTCTTTTGTAGTAATAGGGATCTGATCATATGCTCCATTTCATCATTTATGTCAGTATGACTTCTGGGGTTATAGGGCTATAAATTAACATAATTGAATGGTGAATCAAGCTCATTTATTTCTACTTTCCTTCATGATAGGAGGAAAAATATAAAGCTAAAATAAGTTTCAACCATGATCCCTCAAAAATTAGCTTTCCACCTTTAATGCACACCAAAATCAGAGTTCCTTTCTGATGAAAATATAGAATTAAATCTATCCTGATGAAGGGTAGTATGTTATGGGATAGTTTTTGCAAGCAAAAGGTGGGTCATTTTGTCCATCTAATGATTTCCATGAAAGGTAAAAAGCTAAATATATATCCACAGGTGCCTCACTTGGAGGCTTTAAGTAGGTAGAAGTAAACTGTATCAGAGCATTTTCTTTGCACAGCATAATTGTCTTTATTCCCAACCTGGGGAAATAAGTTTGAAAGCCAGACAATATGGAAAGTACTCTTTAGTATAAAAGGACATAAGTGGAAGGTATGGATATTAACTCTTCTTAGTAGCTGTTTTGTTGCATGAACAATTTACTACCTTACAGTTACAAGTGTTCATACTTCCAGTTAACTTAGAAATTAACTTGGAAGATTTAATTATTGCTACCAGGCATACTTTTTTCCTCTTCATTTTTTTTAATCTCTAAAAAAAAAACAAAACCCCACATATGAAATTTTCTATTTGTCATTTAAAAGTGCATAGGAAATGCCAAATGAATTTAATGTTTTGTTTCATATTACAAGTTTTCATTTCATTGTGATTTTGACAACTGCAGGTTTTTCCTCCAAAACGACATTGAGCCCGTACTGCCAAACAGAAATTGAAAATCAGAAATTTCCAGTAATGTTATTACATGATAAGATTTGTTTAGACTGAAACTGTACTTTCAAAAATAAAAAATATAACCAATTTTCTAAACCCAATTTGAGATAAATACTAACTTGGCTGTTTCAAAATAAACATATAGTCTCGAATTTAATTTCTATTAGGGAGAAGCCTCTTTAATTTGTTGTGTCCCTGGCAGAAAGGTACTCTCTCTTCCTCATCCTTTGAGCCACTACATGGCATTGTACAAAAGGAAAAGAAACATGCCCTCTGCTCTTTGGATTTTACAATCTGGTTGTATGCGACATGCATGACAGAGAGAGATGCCACTGCATGAGTTAGAGGGAGAGATGTGAAGTGCTTAGAAGATCCAGAGAGATATTTACATGTATAAATAGTTATTTTAAGAAAACATCTCATTCATTTACACAACTCTGGCAGTACTCTTTACATTCAGTAAACTGCTCTGTGGTGAATTATATGACAGAAGAATTTAAACCAGAACAAACATAATTGGTTAATCAGAGTTTAAGGAAAATCTACAGCTTCTTAATAAGACCTGATTTTTTTTTTTTTTGCTCATTTTCGGAGCCTACACACCGCAATGGCGGGCGGGTTAGAAATACACCCTGCCGGAACGGCACGCACCACAAAACGCAATTGCTACCACACTCGGCAGCAAAAACATCCTGGAAATTGCAAATTGGTATTCAGTGAGTGACCTGAAGACAATGCTTATCCCAAAGAGTTCATAATTTAGTGTAATGACAAACTGCACAGTGGACAAACAGCAAAGGGGACAGTGAGTAACAGTCCGAGTGGGGATGTTAGCATAAATATTTTTGGGTAAGGATCAGAGCAGCCGCAGGTGACTGATAAATGCTGTGGACCCATTGTCACTCTCAAATGCACTGGGGAAGTTGATAAAAAAAACCATCAGAAACAACTGACAGGTTTCTAGTATGGCACAGGCACCATGACCGAAGATGTCCCAGAATCTAGCATGATACTGAGAACAAATGTTGATGTAGAATCGAGTTGGCAGAGCCGTGGATAGCTTATCAGTTGCACCCAACTGGATTCACCAGAATCATTGTCTTGTAATTTGTAAAACAGGCTCTTGTTCAAAGCCAGCCTCTGCTCTCTGCTCTGTTTTCCTTTATCAATGCAAAAATCCTAAGGCCTCAGCGCAATTGCAGTAATCGCAGATACAGGCGAAGGATATATTTGCAGGGAAAGAAGTCTCTTAAGTTGCTTTGTTAAATGCAAGACTTGGAACATATCTCCTCATTTCAGACGTTGTCCACTGCAAGTCAGAGCAGACCAGAGCTGAGTTCAGGAGAACAATTACTTCCGCGGCGCTTTCATGCTACACTTATCACATGTCTCTCTTCTCACAAAAGCATCTTCTTTTCACAACAATGCTGGAGCAAATTGCTGTGCCTTTGTTACCAGGCAAACTCTCCACACTAGCTTCTCCCTTGCCAGCCTCCCCAGTCTCCAGTCTGCTGGTGTATTAAGCTGTACTCTTGATTTAAGAGTAGCTTCTTCCAAAGCCAATCCACAAATAGCCCAAAGTTCACAGCACTCCGAACCGCTGTAGATGCTTGTTTCTTTGAGCCGTGTTTCTGTTTGGATACACAAAGGAGGCTTTAAAGTTTCTCATGCAGCTATTCAATCCCCTCCGTGAGGAAAACATTCCTGTTAATGAATTATTTTGTCAACCCCTTCTCTTACAGAAGTGCTGGCAAGGTTCAGATACTGATGCAGGACACTGGAGTTGTCTAATTTTTTTTTTCTTGTTCGAAAACTTTTTTTTCCCCTTTTGCAGTGGAAAATAGATTTTTAACTAAGGCAATCTTTCAGCAGAAAGATACCTGCTTGTGGTAGATGTTTTTTACTTTTCATCAAAAGGCCTCAAACATTCAAATCTCAAAAGTCTGATGTTGAGAAAAAAAAATTCTGAGAAATAAATTGTTTTCATTTGAAATTCTAATGAAAATATTTTTTTAAAGTGACCACAGAAATTAAAATAATTTTCAAATTAATGAAACAAATACTAAACACACAGAGTAGAAAAAATGTCTATGTGATAAGAGAGTAAATAAAAATATATTCATTTACTGAGATAGTTTAGAACTAAGAAAAGGACTTTATATAGATTGAAAACATACAGCATTATTTGGTTGTCTGGTTGAGTAAACCACTTAATCTCATCCATTAATATCTTTATGACACAAATACAGTAATTAATGTTCACATAAGTGAGCTGCGTTTTTTTGTCACACAAACATGCAAACACCCCTTCAGACATGCACACATGTGTAAGTACACACAATATACCAGTTCTAAACTGTGCCTTCGCAAGAAAATTTCCCTATAATCTAGGTTGATTTCATATATGTGGTTCAAAAGCGCAGTTAATCCTCTTTTGAAGAGAAGAAAGCACTCAGGAGTGAACTTGAGAAACTGTTGTGAGCTTCCATCACCTTCACAGCTAGGAACTGTCTCTCATTTTAATATAATGTTATTATTTTACTGCTAAATTTGGTCAACATAAATATCCAGCTAAATATGCTTTCTTAGCTAGACTAAGAAGCTAGTTTTCACGTAGCGATGCCTACACACAGCAATCAAAGCATCTCTCAGTATTTTTGATAAGTTGAATATTTCAAGTTCTTTAAACTTCACAGCGGAAGGGCGGATTTCAAGCCTTCAGGTCATTTCTACTGGCCTCCTCTAACTTTTCTTCAGAATATTTCCACATACGCTTGTAACATGGACATTTCACATTGTGATTCAATTAAGGCTACGTATAAGAATAAAATCTATTCCTTATTTGCTTTATTTAAACTTGCTTTCTTTTTTGTTCTATTAATTTATTATTAGTTTTATTTACACAGAAGAGGTTTTTTCCCATAGGATTGCACTAAGAACTTAGTTGAGGTAACTGCCTACCTATGGGCTTGTGTCTTGGAGTAGATATAACCCATAGCTATAATCTATGTGCTTTGTTCCCACAGGGTTTTCTTTATTTCTGACTGTATTAAAATGAATTCTGTTGGACTGAACCCCCTTAACCTGCAGATTCATTTTGCTCCTATGTAGCAACTTTTTCTCCTCGCTATTCACTGCTCCATCAAGTCCCGTGTCACCTTGCAGCCTTCACCAAATGTATTTTACACCTTTGCTTGGATCATTGGTATGAATATTATATAGCCAATACAATTTAGAAAGAGGAAGCATTTCAGTAGTATCTCCTATGAACAACACACTGAGGGATCCACTAGTGAGTCAGTATTTAAAACACCTAACACATGCTTAAATACCTAACGAGGCAAAACATCAGGTGGACTAAGTCAAAGGCCCTGGAGAAATCCAGGTACATTATATTGTCTGTTACCTTTCTCAAGTAGATATGTAATCCTGTCAAAAAGACAGTATGTTTATTTGACAAGATTTATATTCCTCGAAACCCTGCTGGCTGTCATTAATCATATTTTACCCTCTAATTCTTTGTTAATAGAGTTCTGGGTTAATCATTATGTTTTACTTGGAATCAAGATCAGACTAAGTGGTCTGTTGTTCCCCGAGTCATCCTTGTAACCTTTTTAAAATACAGGTTACGTGTTGATAATCTCTAAGGGACATTTAAGAACCTTACAAGAATGATTTCCTATAATAAAACATCAAATGTGAAATCTTGGTCCTATTGAAGTAGATGGTAAAACTCTGATCGGCTTCAGCAGTGAAGGAAAGATTACACTGAAAAGTGAAAACTGGAAAGCTAAAAAAGTAACTGAAAATATGAATGCTAAATTTAGCTTAACACTAAAAAAGGACACTAAACAGCAAGTGTTATTTGCCTCAAGATCTTTCCAGCTGTGAAATAAAATGTCAAAATTTGTGGAAAACAGAAAAAATAGTTGAAAATCCAGTTTCTCATTGAAAAATGCTTTACATGGGAAATTTTCAATCAGCAAAATTTATACTAGTCTTTAACCAGTGCTAGTGCAATTCTTGTTTGAATAGTCTTACAGTTATCTAAGTGTACCCCATACAGCAATAGCAATCTGTAGAGATGAGGTTTACACCAGATGGAGGTCATAATTACCAAATTATTTGACTCCCCCTTTAACTTCACTGCAGCGTTTTGAGTTACCCACACGTAATTTTCAAGGTAAGGAAATTATGTGATTGATACAGGAATGTTACCTGATCAGGCATCGAGGGAGATGCAGTTTTTCTGACTAAGAGTTGACTGGCTTCAAAATTATCTTAATTTCATAGAAATCCATAGTACAGTCTTGTTTTGTATGCTTGTCTCCTTAATATACAAGAAATATTTGATATCCTATAGTTCTGGGTCTTACAAATCCAGAATTGTAGCCTTGTTTCCCAAGAGTTTTTGATACATGGGTAGTGTTTGTTGTCAGACAAAACTCAACCGTAACATCCATTACAGGCTCACTGAATCAGAATAGAAGGTAATCTGGAGCACAACAGAAAAAGATAGCGTTTATTTTTAATACTAGTTTGCACACAAGAAATAGAAATAAGTAGGAGGCTGAAGTGGTTACTTAATAGCAATTAAAGTAGTTTGATATTTTTAAACACATTACACACTTGAGTGTCCAACTTGCTTTATTTTGTGCTGTATATTTTTGAACTGCTGGGGCAGCAAACTGGAGGAAGAGACATGCCACCTATAGAAATTTGCTTAAATATATACGTATAAACATATATCTACAGGCATGTATATATCCATATACACATGCACACATGGTTTTGGTTGAGGATTTTTGTTAGATGTCACCAGCATCACCTTCAAAAAAATCTCTACAGAAAAACATCTGCATTTGCTATTCCAGATACAGTCAGACACCTGAGAGCGCATAAATTCCCCCAAATAGATGTATTGTTTTAACATTTATTTCTTCACCTTCTCAAAATGCCTGCTCATCTGAATTTACAATATATTAGCAGCCGTGCTGTATTTTGTGTGTGTGTGCATGGTTCTCCTTCACTACGCTATAGCAGATTAGTGCTCATTCGCCTCTTTTCCTTGCTTCTCTTCAGATCGTTACACATGACAAAACAACTGTCCTAATTACAGCAAGTGTTCCCAGCTCTGTCACTGTGACAATTACTGCAATGAGGGCTCAATATCTGCAGCAGACAGTAAAGTATTACTGCAGTTGTGTTTGATAGTGCTCAATTGTCCCCTTGGGAATTCTCCAGATCAGTGTTTTTTTTTCCGTGGGGGTAAGGACTCCCCCCTTACTCTGCCCACGGTGCATTTGCTAACAGGGTTCAAAAGTTTAAGGCAGAGGGATGACTGAGGATATACTGCGGAAAACACAGAAGTTCGTGTTTTTAAAAGGAGAGGACAATTTGCAAATATGTGGTAGGTTTTTACCTACACAGGCTGGACAGAACAGCTTTGTTGCCAATGAAGGAGAAAACAGATATTGGCCAGAGTGGTTGTAAACTGACCCTCTTTGCGAGTCTGCGATAGTCTCTACAATACCAGGAGACATATTTTCAACATAGTTCTCCTTTCTCTAGTTTGTATTTGCAGGCTGATAAACTGATATTCCTCCAGATGGGGCAAAAAACCCAGATCCAATAATATAACATCCCCCTCTGAAATCACATCCCTGCCATCCACATGGTAGTATATCTTTCAGGACGCCTGGTAGCCGGCTGTTGTGCCTGCAGCAGCGACTCTACTATTCCTGTAGGATTTCTTGTTTGTTTGTTCACAGGAACCAATACTTTCAGACTCTCCAACTGATCTTAAGCGATGGCCCCACTTGTGACAGTTCACTCTCCACTTACCTTGAACACCTTTAACCCCACTTGCCTCCCTTGTCAGCCTCTACAATCTCAGCTAATCAGACAGGGGATTTTAGCTGTTTCCAAAGGCAATATCATGACCTACGCTACATTCACTTTATCCCGAGTGATGAAGGTGATGTTCTCTGCATTTATAGTTCATTATGCTCCTGAAGTTGATTCATTCAGATGTTCTCCTTCTAAAACCCATAAACAATGCAGACCCAGGACCTGTGTAGCTATCTTGTTTGACCAGAAACAGGAACACAAGGTCCTAATACTGAATATTGATCATGGAAGACTAATGCTGCCACAGTTAACTTGGCATGAACTGACTGGTGTACTTAAAGTCTGGAGTTCTAATTTTCCTTGGCCAGGAATAAAGCAATATCTTATTTATGAGATAACATCTTTATTATAAGCATCTCGCACAGCCTTTCCACTTCAGCCCACATGGGTTTCTTCTGCTCTTGGCATGGATCAATGAAGTCAATATTTCTGACTGCACAGCTTTCTATGACTTACACATATTTAAAAGGATAAATCCCAATCAACAACTCCTCTGCTTGAACACAACCATTATAATCCTTATCTTTGATCCTTTGGGCTAGCAAGCAGGCTAAGGAAGGAGTACATTTTCCCCGCTCTCAGGAAATAGTTATGATGACAGCAGAAGATAAACAACATTGCCTGGGTTTGCTGGCTGGAATTTCTCCAGCAAAACCAGTAAGCGGTGCTACAGTTTCACAAGTACAAACTGGACAGTGAGCCATCTTAAACTGGTATTAACAGCACTGTCCATACCCCTTGTGTTCCAAAAGGTCAAAATGCCTTGCAGTCAAGCTCCCGAACCTCCACAGCACTGAGACAGGTAGTAGGATACTTGTTTCACATATGAGGAAATTGAGTCAGATTAGAATAATATCTTCATGATAATATTACCATCAGAGAAAGGGGAAGACAGTCAGAGCCACAGCCATGGCTTTTGCATTTAGCACAGCTGTACTTTTTACCAGATGAGATTAAGTTACATAAATCAAGCCGGGGAGTTGCCTAAGTTATGTTTAGGGAGTTGAATTTAATCACTATAAGGCTTGTTTTAGTCTTGTGAATTTAGTATGCTACAATCATCCTTTCTTCAGCATACGGAGGCCAAATAATTTCAAAGAAAGCACATTTCAACAGGACTACTTTTGAGGGTTAAGTTGTTGGCCAGCCCTACATTTTACAGCTACACCAGCAAACCCCACTAATACAGATGCAGCTTGTCCTGCCAAAAGAGTGTTTTTAGCAGTTAAGTTTTTACTAGCTCCCTCAGTGAAATAAGCTGTATCAGCAAAATAACTTTTTTTTTTACTCCAGCTGAACCTATGCTGAATGTTGTGCCAACATAGATGTGATATTAAAAAAAAAAAAAAAAAAGAATGACACCCCTAACAAAAATTACTATACTGGCAAAAGGTTTTACTGTAGATCTGACTTTAAAGGTTCCTTCGGAAAAAATTTAACAGAAAAGTCAAATAGGGAAAAGAGGAAGGGGAAGAGGGTAGAAGAAGAGTGAAAAAAGGATTCCTTTTCACCCAATAGTCAAAGTGTTCTCTCTGAAGTTCTTACTTTGCTCTAGAAACAACTAAACAACTTCAAAAGACGTGTTTGTTTTATTGAGAGATCTAATAGATCTTTTGATACAGTGCCATATGTCCCAGTTCTGCTCTCACTTATAGTCAGGAGTGAATCGTCCGAGTTCAGAGAAGCTCCTTCATGGGAAAATAACATGAGAAAAGGATCAGTCCCTAGTCCTCGGCAAATCTTTAATCAGAGCTTAAAACTAAGTTTAGTATTTGCCGAAAGGGCTAGCAGGCAGAGCCCAGGAAATTCTCAACAGGCGCTCACCTGTTTGCGGTTTGCAGAATGCAGAGTCAACAGACAAGAACTTCACTTTGGTTCCTTTGTTCAACTAAGGCAAGTCTAGCAAAGAGCTTGGAAGGAACAAAAGTATAGTAACTGCAATGGTAATTAGTTTTGCTCTTTTTCCTTTTTCTTTTATGTGTCTCAATTTTGCACACAGTTTACACATTTGTACTTGGAGAAACTTTCTCTGCTGAAGAGAGCTTACAAAATGGCCTGTGATAAAGTTATTTCACACATATTACACTGGCACTTTCTATACTATGCAAGTATCAGCACCGTAACATTGGGGCATCTCTTTGCTATTTGCATTTGTAGCAGACTTTGGAAGATCAAGTTATAAAAAAAGAAGCTGTCTTTGACTCATGCTTAGTTTAAACTGCTCAACAAGGTAACAGTTTTCAAAACTGCAACCATAAACCAGATACTCCTTTAAAAAAGAAAAACAGCAGAGAGAAAAAAATCATATGGACATCTTGTGCAGAGATTGTTTTCTAATGTGTATATGTAAAGTATCCAGCAAAATGAATGCTTCTGTTGCCTTTGGCCACTACTGTAACACAAACTATTGTAATAATATATCACTCACTAGATACAGTCAGAAAACTTCAAACCTGAAAGGAGCGAGTGAACGCACTCCATTGTGAATAAGGTCTTGTCAGTGGAAAGCTCTTTTAACCTAATCTCTGTTCTTATCCCCAGTAATGAATTCCACCACCGAAGCTACAGAGAGCAGTCTTATACAAGCAGTAAAAGAAGGAGAAATTCTAGTTGATTTCCAACTCTATAGCTTGTGCCTTTCTCTTTCCATTCATTAGAAATTGGCAGATCAGAGCCAATCAGACAGACTTTGTCGCCAGCCCTAAGCAGTCTTATACAAGCAGTAAAAGAAGGAGAAATTCTAGTTGATTTCCAACTCTATAGCTTGTGCCTTTCTCTTTCCATTCATTAGAAATTGGCAGATCACAGAGCCAATCAGACAGACTTTGTCACCAGCCCTATTTTGCCTTAATAGGATGTTATGGTCTCAGAAACATTCTTTATGACATAGGAAAATGTTTCCTCTTTTGTTTAAATACCAAAATGATTGTTCATCATAACGATGTAACCTGATAATGCTCACATGCTGCACAGACTAAGTTTCTTTGTAATGCAGTTTAGTCAGATTTTTCTCAGAAATTAATTTATTTCAAAGGTGGCCTGAATCTAGTATGAAATTTTACATCTGTTTTGGGGTTTAAAGACAAAGGGAGAGAAAGGAGGAGAATAAAGCCAGCAATATTGCCTTAGCAAAGCACATTATATGCAATGGGTTTCCCTGTCCCCCTTTCAAGTGCATATTGCTCACGCCATGGTCAGGCAGGAAGGAGGACACCCCACCATATGCAAAGCCATGCTGCTCAGCTCCCTGCCAGAAGCTCCTCTTGCATTCAGGGTGGGAGAAAAAAAAAAAGTTATTTTGAGATTTAAATTGCAGAAGGAAGGTAAGGATTTAACAAAGTAAATCAGACTGTGCTTAATTTTAAGGAAACAAACATTTTCAGTAAACTGGATGGACCCTAGCCACGTGTTGAACGTTATGCAGGGCCCTGGTTTTCTATGGCTACTCAATAAAAAAATGCTTTTATGGTGACCTGTTACAGATAATATTTCCTTCTGGCAATGCAAGCACTAATTTCTTCTCCATCCCACACATGGCGTGTGCCTTTGTGTGTGTTTGGAGATGCATCTCTCCCTGATTTATATTTATTTGCCTTAATAGCGTGGGCAGAAACTGAATCCAGATATTTTGGCTCCTTTAGCTCTGCTTTGCAACTCTTTTATCTCGCTTTTGAACCTTCCTAACAAGGAACCATGAAGGTGTAGTTACATGATCTAACCGTTACTGAGGCTTTGAGTTGGAATTAGGTAAAAAAGAGAAACTCTGAAATGGAGAAAAAAATCCAAACCTCAAGAAAGGACTTCATTCTGCCTGTTACTTGGATTGCACCTCAATAATCACAGGGTGTTGTTTCAGAGAGGCTCCAACACTACATCCAAGCAATGTTATTTGTAATAAACTATTAACAGAGAACAATGGCTTGACCCAAAACTTATTAAAATAGACATAATGAATAATATATGGAAACTGAAAAGTACAAGTGAAGTAGTGGATGTAGACACAATAAAAAAGCCTTTGAAAATGCCCTGAAGTAAAATACATATTTTCAAAACTGCAAGTTATCCATTTTTTTTCCTGAAAGTCACATCCCTCTATGACCTCAGGGTACAACAAATATATTAGACATAGATCATCTCTAAATGTTTTTGGCCTTTGCTAGGAAAACATCAATTTTTGCCATTTGCAAGTACTTTTTCTGGCCACACACACAAACCTCCTGCCCCACCTCAAAATTTACTCTT
>NW_009603051.1:127383-165101 GCF_000690535.1 Cariama cristata | reverse complement strand
TTTCCCTATACTGAAGTGACACAAGCTTTCAAAAAAAACCCAAGTGTAACATTGCAAGCTACAGATATTAGGTCACGTGAATTTTGCAAATTGGTGAGACCAGGATTACGTACTCCCCTGTTACCTCAGGCACATGTGAGAAGAGGTAAGTCTGACCCAATGGGATGCCAGCCAGAACTTATCCAAAACCCTTGAAATTCAGGTAGTGCGGTGCCAAGCTAATAAACCCTGTTTTCCATCAGATATATTACATAGGGCTCAGCACCATGCCAATGCAGCCACCTGGCTTTTTGTTGGCTTGGAGCTTGAGCAGAGAATGCCTGCCTAAAATACCATGCAGACCTATGCAAAGAGAAGCCATATCACCTTTTGCAATTAACTCCTGTCATGCTCTCAATTTTTATTAGCAAAGGGATGAGTAGTCTGAGCAGAATGGCTGAGATCCTGAAAAACACTCAGGTTGAAGTGAACGTAAGCAAAGTTCTCAAATACTTTCAAAGTCCTGAGAACAAATCATGTTCACTGGTGTCAGAGAAGGACACTGCTTCTTGCACCTCCTACATACCCTATTTCATCAAGTAACTATGGGCATCCTTTTACTCATCAGGTTTTAATATCCCACATGGCCACTCAATTTTCTTTCCCTCCTGCATCCCTCAGATGAAGAGAACAATGCTTCCTTCGTCCCAGCTACATGGGTTCCCAGTTTTAGTGGAGGGGAGTGTTTCTCATTGCTCACCTGTAGTGTACTGAAAGAAATGGGGACACAATCACAACTGGACTCTCAAGGCTTTATGTTATTGAAGCAGTAACAAAAAGAGAAGAGGCAGCCAAGTTGCCTTTGAAATTCCTTTCAGAATCCAAAACACTGAAAATAAGTCCAAGGTCCTTTTATGAACAGAATCCAAGCTTCCCCACTTTACTGCTGTAAGTGGTCCAAGTAATTTAATTGCCAGTTTTGCCTAAAGTCACTTCTGGTCCATTTTCCCCACCCTAGTTATTTATCACTTACCTTTTTACTTTTTATGGTGATATCCTCTATATTCAGCAAGGTATTACTTTAGAAAGAACACAGCAAAAGGACACTTGTTTCTGGCGAGAAACACCTATGGCTGCTTCTTGAGGCTGGGGAGGCTCAAGTGTTCCTTTTTGTTTGTGTTGCACAGCTGCTTGCAGCACCTGTAACATTGTTCTTGCTGCCCTGGCTACTGCAGAGGCTTTTGCATGAACGTAGGCACTCCAGCCCCAAGCCTTACTTCAGAAATGCTCTTTTGGTATAACTTATCTCCATGATTGTCATCAGTACAAATCACCTCTGGAACCTTCTGCTTTCAGTGTGACACATTAGTATGATAATACTATCCCAAAAAATCCAACCTCAGGCAAAACCTATATAGCTTTTGGAACAAATGAATCAACTTCTTTAAAACTATCAAAAGTCATGCAGTCAAGAAGCAACCCTACAGTAATAGATCAATTAGCTAGATCTTAAAAACACCACTACGAAAATAGGCTAATACTGCTCAAAAGTCCCGCATAAGAAAGTAAGGAAGAAAACAAAACAGAACCTGCTGCAAAAGGCCAGCTCAAGGAGAACACAGCAGTCAGAGCAAGACTTACCAAAGCTCTCAATGAGGGCACAAACTCTGTTCCTCATGTGTGAAGCAGGTGCAGGATATTTTGCTCAGCCCTAAGCACTTGCCCATGATAAATAAATTCCAAGCACACCCAGAACCTATAACAGCTGTTCAGCAAAACTCAGTATTTTTTGCAAAGTGCTATGCAAGTGTGGTAGTGAAAGGCAGAGAAATTCCTATTGGGAGAACTTCTTGCTGTAAATATGTCTCAGGAAGAGAACGGAAAACAAAACCTTCCAACAGCTAATAAAATAGATAAATAAACTAACAAACTCTAACCATGTGGAAGTGTCTTTTTAAAGCTTTTAAAAATCTGCTGATGAGCTTAAAATGAAAGAAAACATCATACTTGCAAGGAAAAATACAGTTTTAAAAAAAATGTTTGTCTAATAGAGAACCTGCTTCTCTAATTAAGCAATTAAGGCTCAGCAAGGCAGATGTTATCATCACATAAAGGTCATTTTAAATGAAGAGGGATGAAAAACACTGTTGTTGGAGAGTTTTATGAATGATCCTCTTATGATTGGTGGCTCCTGGTTTGAAATGAACTGAGAATTACTAGATAGTATGTTTGGATTTTTTTCTGCTTAAAGTCAGACCTGGGAACGTTGGGGTCTGCTCCCTGTGCTGGCAGAGGTCCCACTGGAGTCTGCAGTATCAATTCCCTGATTCTTCTCCCTGTGTAAATCATAATGAACGTACACTGAACTAAATTCAGGGAAGCTGTTCTGGATTTACACCTGTGGAAATGGCAGGGAATGAGTGCAGTTACCCTGCTCTGTGAGCGCTGGAAAATGCACATCAGTGCCACAGGGCTTGTTCCCTGTTCTAGATCCGCCCCCCTGCTTCCACCAGTGCTGCACTGCCATGAGGCTGTTTCATGCTGGTCTGGGATTGCTGTTCAGCACTGGTCTGCTGTTTAATACCTGGGATGGCCAGGTGACTGAGCTCCCTTCTGCACAGCGCTGGCCCCATCCACTCTGCACTCTGGCAGCGGTCCCAGGCATTGCCTGGGAGAAGCCCAGAAGCATGCTGAGGCTGGACAAACTCAAGACAGCAGTGTGCCCTGTGTGGTGTCAGTAATGTGGCACAAACTGGCTCTGCCATTTCACACAGCTTCAGTGAGGCCAGGACCTTCCTGACTACAGGTTTGTGCAACAGGTCAAAGAAGCCCCTGGAGCTGTAGGCACAGGGTCAGTACACTCAGTCTTAACCCCTCACTCCCTGTTGGACTGTCTCTAGCTCAGAGATTTCCTCTCTTTATTTTGGGTGGGAAAGGGCCTGAGCATAATCTCGATCACCTCTGGGAGAGCCTGAAGCTGACCTGATGTCACCTGGTTTCTGCCTCCTTAGAGCAGAAAGCAGCAAGATGGATGGGTCAGCCATCCGGTTTGCAGCTTTTAGCAACAGTTCATCAAAACTGAGCATTAACTTTAAGATGCAGCGTAAACACTACTTTTCTATAGACACATCAAATGAAAAAGGAACCACAGGCAGAGCCTGGGGGATCTGAACAGGTTTAAATAGATCTGATGTGATAATTAACATCCATTGAGGGATTTGCAGGGAAGAAGAGGGACGAAACATAAAAACAATTTCCACCTTTATTTTAAGTTCTTTTGACAGATGGGAATATTTTCTGTTATTCTACTTGTGGTTTGGGTAATGAGATTAGGCCTTGCATAGCAGGAAGCAGAATTAACTTTGTTTACTTAAAGTGACACCGTCAGCTTGGAAAATCACATTTCCATCTGAAATGCAGTGCCTACTATCATTACAAATAACCCTTGAGATCATGATAACTAAAGGAGATTAGAGGTGAAAAAAACAATGTTTCTTCCTCTCTCTCTCTTTTTTTATTATTTTTTTTTAAATATACTTTCTTCACACTGTGCAGTTGAGAGCACTCCTTGTAGCCAGATTCCCTGCTCAGCATCTCCCTGTGACTGTGGTCCTCTGTGCCCCTGCACCCAAAAAGCAGGAGATGCAGGCAGGGAGCAACAGGCTGGGGATGAGAGAGGGAAAGGGATGAAAACTCAGCTGGCACTGCCTGATCTCAGGCATCCTGAATAAATGTCTCCCTAAAGGCAAATGGTGTGGCAGAAAAAAAATAAAACCAATACCCAGCAGTGTTTAAAATGCATTTAACATCAGATATATACAGGACTGGGTGCTCTCAAAAAAATTAAGACTTGAATTTTTAGAAGCTGACTGAGTAAAAAAGTCCCTTAACATTGGCCCTTAAGCGTACTTCCCCTGAAATGGCTATAAAAAGGCTGGGTGTTTTCAGTTGCAGCAACACACACAGGCAATAGGATGAATCTTTAGGAGGGGAACACAGGGAGGGCAGGGAAAGGTTTTACAGTAGGATATTTCCTAAATTACCAGTTCATGTAGTGGAATGCACATATGTTAAATGACTAGACTTGCATATACACAAGGGAAAATTGAAAGGAGAAAAGGCATTCTGCATCCTCTCTGCTGTACCTACAAAAAAATCATCACAATTATAATGGCAATAAGGGTTTGCATGGAAGAGTACTTGTGACGAAGCCTCGCAGAGATTGAGTGCATTTGTGATGCTTCTCCCTCCTCCTTTGCCAGCCAAAGCCAAGCACAGTGACTTGTCCACGTGGTATTTTATGTACTCATGACCCTTGATAATGTTTACAAATCAAGGAAATGCCTGATATCTGGCACAGTTGTTACTGCTTCATGTCAAAAAGAGTGACAGGTAAAGAGTAAAATCTGGACCCAGCACAAAGATGGATCCAAAATATATAAATAACCAATTAAGAGAAAAGATTAATAAAAATATTGTAACAGATCCCAATCTGCTGTTGAGTACCAATTGCCAGTAATAATCTCTATGGTAACTGAACTCTCTTTGGCCTCTCTCTGTATTCAACTAGTGTTTTATGTTTTTTTTTTTCCCCTTCCCCTATTTTCATGGAAAGTTTTCAAAACTGGTTTAAATATTATGATATTTTCCTCTTCAAGTGCTAACTGGGAAAAGTATTCACTTTGGCTGTGTCAGCCTCTTAAACAGATTTTCCCTTCCTTAGATGACTGCCTTAGAGGTGACTTTTGTGAGGGCCCTTACTAGAAGTTCTGTTCAAACACAAAATAGGTGACAGAGGTTTTCAAAATTGAAGAGATTAAAATATTGCCCAGCAACTACATAAACCAATTAAGAAGAAGGAAAAAATATACTAAGTAAAGATGTTGCTTTCAGAAACTACTTATGTACCTGGAGAAACTTAACCTTTTTTTGTTTTTTACTGTTATTACCTGGCTGCACATGTCTCTTCTTGCCAGCTGCTCTCTTGTAATCTCAGAAACTTGTTCTGGGCTATGATTTTATACATGGGTGTTCCCCTTTCCCAGCCTGCTCTTGCACCTGCTTTGGCTACTGGGTCCAAAAGAAGGTACCACCTTTTAAAACAGCATCATGCAGTAAATATTTGTTGTGTAACATCAACAGACAAAAAGAAAAATTTTAAAGGAGAACATGCAGATTCATGTGAAAGCTGACTTCCTATGCACATGTGTAACACCCAGGGAGTTTTACTAAACTTATCTTCTCTATATTACAAGTAATTAGATAACATAATTTTTACAGTGTAAGTATCATACCTTTAGACTTTTCATTCTAACTTTTTTTCCTGTATCTCTGTTTTGGCAAAAGATCCCAAATGAGAAAGCTTGGCATTGGATGCGATCTATGAGTGAAGAAATGTTTTTCTCTTCTAACAGCCTTGTTCCACAGCAAGGTATGAGAGTCTGCTGACTGGCCTCCGGCTGATGGATTTACTCATCTAACTCAAGTCTAGAGGAGACTCATCTGCCAAACCATTCATTGGTTTGTAATTAGTGCCACTGCAGGGAATTTGTGCTGATAAAAATCACAGAATCACCCTCACTCAGCTGTGAAGAAGGACATAGGGACCAGATAACTAAGTTTTGGGAAACTGCATGTTTTGAACAGTGAATTAACTTTCAGATTTAGGAGAAGTTGGATGCTCAGAAGTGAACCTATAAAATTCACCAAGCTCTGAGGGGGTTTGCTTATGGCCAGACCTGGAAAACAGAGAGGTGCTGAGAGCAGACTGATCTCTTATTGTAGAGTATGCCTCTCTGGGGCTTTGGGAATTAGTTATAGCTGACATATAGCTACACAGTTGTTTCTACTCTGTTAAAAGAGTTACTCCTTTCAAGGTTCATAGTCTAGGAGATTTCTAAGAAGATGAATCTGTAGACTTTCTTTAAAAATCCTATTAGAATTTGCTTTTCTACAACACCTTTGCTTTGGCTTATGGATTTCTTTGGGCTTAAGGCACTCAGCCAGGGTGTAGGAAACTCAAATCTACATTTTACAACATCTGTTTGGTGTTTGGAAGCTTCACAAAAGCAAATCTCAAACTGAGAGAGAAGAAATGGGCATGGGCAAAGTTCTACTGCCTAGTGAGGGTTGCTTACCTGAGGGAGCTAGACTCTGAGATTTTACTCCCAAGGACTCTGAATGCATTTTACTCCGTAGGTTTAGTTAGAAGAAAACAGTCCTTGGAGCATGGTCTGGCATTTACCTTTTCCAGTCAAGTCTTGTAACCACTAGGCTAAAAAGTTATGCTTATATTTCTGTTCCCTCTCCTCAGCCCAATAAATCTTGAATTCCTTTTTTGAAAAACTTCAGAAAGAGCAATGTGAGAAGTGCTCCCTCTTTGTCTTTAAATCTCAGGTCTCTTTCAAGAGACAGAGAACAACGTTTAGGTGTTGAAGGATCATGTAAAATCCCTGTTGACAGTTCATGTTCAGAGATGCTATATAAATTAGACTCACATTCTGCAACCCTTGCTCCTTTATACAACAGCCCAAACCAAGACCTTGGATCTGAAATTGTGGAGTGTTTTGAAAATATGAAGCTGGATTCAGATCCAGATCTGAATTTCCTAACGGTTGCCTCTCTTCCATTTTTTTGTATTTGGATGTCTCATAGGATATAAGCAGCAGTTCTGTAGTGTCACACATGAATAAAGTGGATAATTATAAAATTAAAAGATATAACATGCTTCTAGGGAAGATAAGACTACAATTAAAGAGTATAAACAAAACTGAGTTTGATGTACAGACTGATATATTTATTCATTAAATATAATAACATAAACAAGACTATTAACTGTCATATTTTAATGATACTCTACCCTTGAAAACATACTCAGGAAAAAGTCCTATTGACTTCAATAGCAATGCCACGTAAATTTACATCATGACTGCAGTAAAACAAGATGTCATCATTCTTATTCATGATTATTTGCCGTACATACCCCAAAATGTTCAACAAAATACCTGTAACTCACTGAACTGAGTCTGAGCTCAAATGTTTTATCTGCAAATCTAAAGAAACTCTGCGGGGAATGCAGAAGCCTGTTCTACAGATAACTGAAATACAATATTCCCAAGAAGGGAAAACATCCCAAGCAAGGCTGCTGTCTATCCTATCTCTCTCTAGAAAACACTGGACATATTTTTGCTCAGGAGATGGCAAAATTTGGGCAAATGCCACTTCATATCAACAATGTTAAGATCAGATTCTGATCTTTTTTTAAGATTGTTAACACTCAGCAACAGTGGAAGCCTTAAAGCAAAAATTTCTATCTGGAAAATATGCATCAACTAGCTTGGGGTAAGTAAAAAACCAGTCTGGAGGGGAAAAAGGGTTTCAAGAATTCTCCCTTGTTGTACACAGCATCTGTGCCAAGAAGATGTAAAACAGGACCATTTTGAGTCATAACAATTTATGCACCCTTTGCACAGCCTCTGCTTATACAGGGCACCAGGCAGGGGAGAAGCAGCTCATGCAAGATCTCTAGTGTGAATAGCACAAACAGAGGCAATCTTAAAAGGGGACTCACCCCAAATTTGTGAACTGCGCTGAACTGTGAATTATTATGTCAATTGTTTCATTGTACAATTCCTCATTAAATTCTTTGGCGTTCACCACACGCTCAGCGTAACTTGAAGTGCTGAGAAAACGAATGCTTACTGTGCCATGACAAAGGCCAATGGTTGCCTCTTTACTGAGCTTGATACATATGGTGAAAACATATTGACTAATTACTTGCCATTTTCAAAAACTGAAAACACTCCAAAGTCAGGCCTAAGATAATAGAACAAGATACAGTATGAAAGCTAAAGACTGAGACAACAGAGAAGAAGAATAGTGTAACTCTTACTGCTAATCCCTTATTCAACATTTGCTTTGATATATGCATACTGAAGAATAACACAGCATCTCACTGTTTCAAACTGCTTAAAGAAAATTGGTAAATTAACAAACCTGATTAATACATCTCTTCAAAGCAGAGGCTGGCTGAAGTAGCAAAGATAAAATCCAGATCCAGACTTCTCCCAGGTAGTAGCATGACATGGCCAATAATTTGGTTCGGGCTTCAGTTTTGCAATGCTCAGTTTTCTACAGTTTTGCAGCTTGCTCTGGTGTTTGCCAAGCACCCCAAAAGAGAGAGAGCCGGGCCCTGGTGATGCAGCACTTTGAGGGAGATACATTAAAGGGGTCAAAGTCAATGTGGAACGTGAGACACCGAGACATATTTCTCACTTGAGTTTTCCAAATGCCATCTCTGATACAAACAGTCCCTTACAGGAGCCTGGCCTGAGCTGCCTTACGGGGTCCCTCATACACAGCCTTCACCGTCAACCTTTTTAATGCCGTCTGATTTCCCACACCTCTCCTCCAAGTCATGACAAATTGGTCCACTCATCTGATTAGGAATCTTCTCTAAGTAGTGGGATGAACGTTTGACAAGTTAATTTCAAGGTAGCTCATGGAGTAGAAGCAACGTAAAGCTACACAACTGTAAAAAAAAACAAGTTGCTGGATAAATTCTGCCAGTAACGGATGTGTAACAGAAAATACACTTAAAATTCAAGCTCTTTGTGTTAGAAGACAAGCTCTTTGGTTTAGAAGTAGAAAACATGAGGACTTGCTGAAGCTAGGGTTAATAGGAATACAATTACTGCTATTAGATTTTTATGATTATGAAACTCGTGCTGATGTATCCACAATTTAGAAATAATAGGAAATGCAATGGATGACTTTTAAAAAATCAAGACAATTTTAAAAAAAATCAATAATTATTCCCTTTTATTTTTCCTTTAAATCATCCAGATAATAGAAATCAGAGATCTGAATAGGATGCCTAAATTTAATGGCATTATTAGATTGAGAAAAAAGAAAGAGTGATAGAAAGTTTGACCTATTTACTAAAAAGTTCATAGTTTGTAGAAGCTCACTATTCTACTAGTTATAATTTTTTTAAATTCAAGATAAATCTCAAAGTATGTTTGGAGGTTAACCATAGTCATAAGCAGAGACTAAGAGTAATTTATAAACATTTCTATTATATGAGAAAAAGTTGCTATTTTAGAAACACATAAATAATATGATGTTTTTCATAAAAGTTTTAGAAGAAGTTTTATTTTCCAGCTCATAAACCAAAAATAAAACACTTAAGTGACTGAGTTTCCTTTAAGGCAACTCTTGAGCCTGATTTGACAACACTACTGGTATAGTCCTAGTAAAACTCCTGGAAGAATTCCCAGTGTTTTGAACATGACCAGACATTATCCATATTGCTTTTCATTACTATTACTGTTTTACTATAAAATCCTGGGTAGATCATCACAATTTTGCCCCTGTTGCATAAATATGAAAGAATTTAAAAGAATGGCTGTTCTCCAAGGGGTGGGGAGAACCTTGCTTCATTTACTTTTTAAAAAGAGTTTGAAAATCTTAAAGTCCCATAAGTGTGAAAGATGCTTTTCCTGCTCCAGTGGAGTTCCACCTCAACTTTTTCCAAACACCTGAGAAAACAACTCAATTTTAAATAGAAGCAATAAACAAAAATACTATTATTTATTTTTGTTCAAATCATTCCCAGGGCAATGGAACCTTCCCTGGGCAGCCGATAAGCCAAGCCCTCACTTCTGGGGCACTGCTCTGGCAGAGCCTGTGAGGCAGGCATGCGCTTGGTCTGTCATGAGGTGATAATCAGGTTCTCTTAATGGCTTTATGCCTTCAGCCACTTTTTGTTCTTTCCAATGAGGATTTTTTTTTTTGTTTCCCTGGAAGTTTACCAGCAGCTTGTACCGTGAGTAGAGCCCTGACTACGCAGCACCCTGCGGGAGGCAATAACGGACTTGGGCAAATGCATGGGAAGTTCCTTCAGAAACTCAGTTCCCTCCCAGAGCAGCCACGCTCTTCTTCAACTTTTTGTTTAATCTCTAGGTACAGCCTTTGCCAGCTCGTACGCAAAACTGTTAAATGAAGCCAGCTCAAGGACTGCTTGCCATGTCTGAGTGCAGCACCACACAATGGGCTGGGAATGCCTGAGATCGTTTCCTTTCCGGCCTTTCATATCGCTGAACTGAAACCATCACTCGTGTCAAAAGCAAGGACTGCAGATGAAAGGCCAGTGCATTAAGACAGCACATAATTGTCAGTCTCTGAGTTTCTGACATTAATCGTTTTACTTAAAGAAGGCGGTAGAATGTTGGGTTTTTTTGTGTGTGTGTCCCCCACCTCGAGTAACAACACACAGGAGATAGTCTGGATAAAAATTTTAAAAAATAATGACTCAAAATTTTTGCTAATTAAAAGTAATGTGTTTTCCCATTTTTTGGCAATTTGATAACACAAAACACTTACTTGGGGGCCACAGGGGGAAACAAACTGAGACGGATAAAAAATGTTTTGTGTTCATCCAAGCAAGACTATGTTAATGCACATTATCCCATTAATGCACATCAACATCGGGAATAAGCGCGCCAATGCAAGCAAGAAGCATACACTTATCATCATTTGATAACATGTTTAATGACAGATTGACGGTTGATTTGCAAATGTGAACTGGCATCAATGTTGCTAACTTCAGCTTCTGCCGCCTCCTCTGCTATGCCAGCATATTTATGTGCATAATTTGATTTCGCAGCCACACTGTTAGTACATTTTTAATATTAACTATGCAAGAACAGACAGCCGAACTTAAGTTGCACTGATGGTTTGAGTTCATTAGATTGAAAAAGATGGGCAATGATGACAAAGATGGAGATGGCAGCGCAACATCAAAGAGGCAACACTTAACAAACACACTCCATTTTGAACAAACTGAACTAACACATTTCATGTTGTCGGCTGCAGCAGAGCCCTTATGTACAACAGTAAGAAAAAAAATATGCTTCTGCCCTGGGCATACTGACAGAAACTCTGCAAGAAGCTTAGCAGGCTCCTGGACACACAGTTGTAAGATATTTCACTCATCTATTGCAGGTAAAGGGGATGATTCTGGTCTGATGTCTGAATGACAACAACATAATTCAGTGGACTTGCAGTGGAGTTACTCCTGATTTACATTAGTCCAAGGGAAAGTGCCTGCCTGTTCCCATTCTCCTTCCCTAGTTCGCTTTTCACAGCTGTGATTCTTTATGACGAATAATAAAAAGATTTTGCTGAGAGCTCAGCTCTTGCATGCATGATGCACAGAGCAGACCTGCAAGTTCAGAGACCCTGGGGCCTCATGCTGCAAGGTGTGGGATGTCCTTCCCATGTCCCCGGAGCCAGGGACTGCAGCACCACATAGGTCTGCACTCCTGGTGACTTCGTCTTCTTTGGTGATTCTGGGCAATTCAATTCTGCTCTGAAGGAAACATGTACCAATGAGCTGGGAGGAGAATATTTCATTCCCTGCTCACATTAATGTCTGGGCATATACTGCATCTAGTATTAATTTTCTTGTTATGCTGCAATATATAACAAATTTGAGGCAGTAGCTTTATGGTGCAAGTTGTAATTTTAAATTTTATGGTACAAACTGACCATCTGCAGGAATCTGACCATATAACCTAAGCCATTCTGTGTACACTATAACATTCGTACCCCTGAATCACGGTGAAACTATGATTTAGACACACAATTAGATAGACCAGGTCCTCAACAATTCTCAGCTGTCTGGATTACTGCTGAACAGCCTAATAAATATATAGCACATAGGCCTCCATTTTGCAAAGCTTTTGAGAATGTTCTTAAGTTTGTCTCTAATCAGCAAAGCACCTATTACAATTATTGTTAATCACAGACTAGTCCTGGACCAGAAACCCATTGTGCTTGGCACTGCACAAAGAGAATGAAACCCTGCTGCTCAGGGACTGCTGCCTCTGAGCCTGCTGCACAGGGGTGGAGTGCTGGAGCAAGGCCAGGGTTCGTTAGGAAGCTGTGAGGGATGTAAAGTATTGATTATTGAATTTAATCCTGGGAACACTGTACCCACTTGCCAGATTGGGACACTGAGTAAGAGAGCAGAAAAGGACCTTGCATCAAGCAGCAGGTCACCTTCACCAGTCAGCAGCAGGAGGATTCCTGGTAGCCCTGTCCTGGTGGCAGCTCCTGAGCAAATGCCTCCTGCCAGGTTGCTGACCTGGCCTAACTGTCAAAGCTGCTTTCTTTATTGTCTGTTATGAAAGAAACCTAAAGCTTTAATTTCAGTAAAATCTCTTTGTGGAGGTCTGTGCTCTTTTTAAGAAGAGACCTACATTGCAGGGAGAACTAACCCTAAGTCCCTGGCTACATTTGGTTCAGGTAGTTTGTTAAGCAACTCCAGTAGCTGGTGCTGTACAGGTGAAAGTGTATGACCCCCCCAACAAGGAATATCTGAACAGACAGGCAGCAGCAAACATTCCGGGACACCACTGGCGTCTTAGGCTGTAACTCATGTAGTTGGCTTTTTTAAAATTTAAGCTATGGATGCTTTCATGTCCAAAACCAATAGCAGACACAAGACTGCACTGTGCACGGTGCTGTACTAGGTTTGAGATGATCTTTCTCTTAGAAAGTGACCAAATAATTTCCAGTGACACGGGGCAACAGGTAGGTCTTGCTTACCCCAATGAGGACACAAGAGATCTTGGAAGCTTTCTCAAAAGTGAGGAGCAGCAGAGACAAATGCAAGAAAGAGGTCATGCTCAGCTTATTTTGTTGTCTTTTAAGGTAACATTGTATCATCAGTGGGCCATTCAGAAAGGCATAGGAGCAGCAGGGTTTCCTGCCCTGCGAGCTGAGCAGCAGAGAAGGGACTGGTCAGCCCATACACAGCAGCCTCGATAATTGCTCTGTTAACAGCCTTGTGCTGCCTTCTCCCTACCCGCGATCAGAAATAAAAACATATCCCAGGGAGACGGAATTGTGCTCACTGCTCAATCATGCCTGCTGATGGAGGATGGTGATGGGGAGAGCAAAAGAGACAAGTGCTATTTCCAGGCTGTGAAAAGGCTCTCCCCTACCCCAGCCCTGGCCCAGCACAACTGCAGCATGCTCGGTGGCGTTGCAGGGGGGTGTGAAATAGCTTCAGTGCCCCGTTTGCCCTCCAGATCTACTGAGCTCCTACTGTGACCATGCACTTATAACACTGGTCGTGGAGAGCTCCAGAGAACAGTCCAGAGCATCGCACAGTTGGAAGAGCCATTAGTTTTCTCAAGTCACAATTATCTCTGCTGCTGCGTTTGTGTCCACTTTCCTGTCTCGTTTTAAGTAAGTTACAATTCTCCCACTCTTGTTACTGAGTAGATGCAGATGCCACTTTGTTTCGTGTGATTTATAGCCAGTAGCTAATGTTCAGTTATAATTCCCCATTTTAGACATGAAAAATAGCCTGTAATGCTCAACACAAGGGCATCTCAACAATGATATATAATTTAAAAATTAACATGAGGACAGAGGAGACATGGGATTTTGAACTAGGGACTCTCTCATTCAAAGGTTAAATCTCTACAAGGTGAGCTGAAGGAATTAGTTGAGTTATTAAGTAAATGCTTCTGTTATATTTTCCCAGTACATTAGCTGTTGCAGCCTTTTCCAGTTCAGCTGTGTTCCACCCCAGCATGTTCAAAGTGCAAATGCTCATGGCACTGTATTCACACATTTGCTTTTTTTCATTGTCAAACAAACTGGAGCTTTTCAGAGCCAAAGGTCAAAGTGGAGGGCCCTTAAGAAAGTCTCTTGGGAAATTATGTGAATGTTCTTATGTCTTTATTGTATATAAAATCAGGCTTCATACATGACTTGCCCTTTCCAAGCATCTTAAAACTATAAATGAGTCATGACTCATTCCTGCAACACCTAAGTTATGTAAGTGGTCTTGTTAATTTACTGGAATACCTTGCATAACTAATAATTTCCAGGATCAAACTCTGAAGCCTCTGAAACCTCCAGACTGTAAAGAACTCCTTTAGAAACAGATGAGCTAAATCCCAGCCTCACACGATGAGTCAAAAGCAGAACAAGGGACAGAACCTGCATCACCAGACTCGCTCTACCAAATGCAAGCTGTAAACCCCTCCTTTGGCAAATCTCAGCAATTACAGAAAAAATGCAGGGAGAACAGGGAGCATGGAGAAGGAAAAGAGCTTGGCTATGGTGAGGTTTTGGAGGTGGCATTCTTTTCCTGTCTGTTTTCTGTTCACAATAAGATGTAGCTCATATCCTAGGTGTCTCCTGCTGCACTCTGGTTAGCACTGTCTCACTCCAGCACTGAGTATTGCATTTATGGATGGAAATTTATTGACATTTGACATTTGCATCAGCTTTCACCTGATCAACAGGAGCTTTGGCTGCCAAAGGGAATTATTATGGAAGATTTCAACAGCCATGGGAATGCCAAAAAGGTCATTAAATCATATCGGAAAAACAATGTGTTCGTAACATTCGTACATTTAGTCTCGCCAGTAAATCTTCTGGTTGATGCTTGGACCACCTACTGATGATACTCAAGGAGAAGGAGAAACAGGGAGAATCGAAGAGGTGAATTAAATTAAAGCGAAATGACATGAAGCCTGGCACACTGGGATCTTTAATTTTCTACTGTATGAATCCAAAATAAGAAAAAACAAAACAAAACAAAACAAAAAAAAACACAAAAAAAACCCCAAAAAACCAAAACAAAGCACAGTGGCTTGACTTTATCTAAGTTAATTCCCTCCATATAGGCAGGGCTTAACTACATAATCCTGAGTAATGTGTGCACCCCACATTATTGTGTGCAATTTGTATGTGGGAGGTGCAGGATTCAGAAAACATATGGCACATGGAAAACAAATGACAGGGTGTGCGTTTACACTCATTTTGGCTGTACTTGTCATTCTTGTTGATATTTTTTTCCAGACATAAAATATGGGTGTAGGAACTTTCACCCTAGTCTCTTTGGAAAAATACTGAAAGTTATTTTTTTGTACATTTGTGACTTACAGAAGAAGGCCACCGTATAATTCCTAGGAGCACAGACAATGTTTTAAAAAAACACTGATCAAATAAACAGAATTACCTCCCCCATTGTTTTTTCCCTGGATGATAAACCTGGGTCTTGCACCATAAAAAACCAAGGCCAACAGATTAGGGGTCCATAGGATTATGGAGGGAAGTGAGTTACTGAACTGGAAGCCCACCCACAGCCTATCTGTCTATGTATGTCTAGTCTAGGGTGAGCTTTACTGAAGACTGATCCACACGCAGCTGTTTGCCCCTGAGCTGAGTGAGCATGAAGGAAGTATTAAGTTTGCCCTTCTCTGATGGAAGAGTGATGTGATCACTTCACATGAACATAGGCAGAAACAGGCCACAGTATTGTCATATCCCAGAGGGACTCTCCTTTGGTGACGTCCCTTGGGCTGTAGATCAAGAGGTGGGTAAAAGGCAATGTAAGTCTTTTTAATGGCCCTGTAAAGAAAGTTGGTAGCCATGAAGACGCAGTCACAACACTGATCAGTGCCAGTGGCTTGTCTTGTCCCCCAGAAATACAGTTGGTGTTGTGTAGCCACTGTTGCACTGTTACCAATGCACATGTGGCTGCAGGGAGATTGTACAGAGATTGCACGAAGAGTGGCAGAGGGCAGAGACAGGGAACTGGATGGAAAGGTTCTTCTAAACCTTGGCTTGAAATGAGAGAGAAATGGAAAGGTGGAACTGTGTGAGGGAGGTATCTACCAGCACCTGTGCACAACACCAGGATATCGGTTACATGTAGATAGATAATTTGAGATAATCTGTGTGGCTCATGTATAAACTGGGGGATTTTCAGAAAAGAAATTGGGAGTGTTTGTGAGTTTTCATTGAATGACTATGTAAACAGCAGTTTCATTTGAGATTTCAACAGTTCTGCAAGAAGAGAGGGGGAAAATGCTTTTGCCTGCACACAGAGTGCTTCAGAGGTTTAAAAAAGCTGAAAGCAAACTCAGAAGAGACCAAACTAGTATCATCCATGTGCAACAGAACAAGTAGTTTTACCTCCTCTGAATTACTGGTCCATGCTAGTATAAGCTCTGCAGTAAGACTTCAAGTCCTGGTCTGCATACAGTTGGGAGAGAAATATTTTGAGAGTGGCATTTTTATTGTGTCATGGGAATCTCCGAGGGTAAGCCGAACAGAGAATGAAATAGTGATGCCCTTAGGTCGGGAGGCTTGATACCACTTCTCAGCTCCGAGTGTGATTCCTTCCTTAGCCGTGTGCAAAGAGCAAGCGTGAAGGCCTAGCACTGGCCTGACTGCTGTGGGCTGGTTTGTACATTCTCTGGTCCCTGCCTTGGGATGGGGCGGCTCCAGAGCTCACCCCAAGAGGCCTCACAGTTGTGCCTAAGTTTCTGCAGCTATCAGGAAGGCCTCTTGCATGTTCTCTGCAGCTCTGGGAGCAGGGGGGAATAATTTCCTCCAGTTTAAGAAGTCCCTGAACTGTAAATGTGGAGGCTGGGAGAGTGCTCTGGGAATGGCACCACATGTCTGTCCTGTTCTTACACTCGTACTGATCATGATAAGAGATAGGATGGACACATGGACCTTTGATCTAACCCTAATGGCTATTCTGATGTTCTTACCTCACTGCTATTCAGGTTTATGAGAAGAGCAGAAAAATCTCATAAAGAAAGTCTTAGCAGTGTTCAGCTGTCGGGCACATCTTCTGTTACAAAGGATTGTGCATAGGGTTAGGGAATAGAATATGAACATAAAACATGACAATTGTTCACTTATAGCTGGATGCTACAGGCTCCACAGCACACAGAAAGTTCAGCCTGGCAGTGTTGCAGACAGTGAATATGCCAGTGGGGACCAGGGAAGCTCCCTCAGGCACCGGGGCTTTTGGAGCTTGAGGGACTGTGTGGCACAGGCAGTGTAACATGGCCTCGACCTTCACCAGATGGTGTAGAGCACTACTGGGAGAGGCAGGAGAAGAGGGGAACAAAAGAGCATCTGCAAGTCATGGCCTTCCTGATCTCTCTGTCTTGGGTGAGCTTGAAGGCTGAACTTTTTTGGTTCTCCAATGCAACTCAAACCCATCACCTGCTGGAGCTCTTGTGCGGTTGTGTTAATCATGGATGAGTGTGGCAGTAGAAAGGGAAACTGGAGAATGCTGAGAACATTCTGGCAAACCAAGTCCCCATACCCTCGTCTTTCTCTTCCTGGCCTGCTTTGCCTTGCAGCTGCAGCTGTGTGCATAGTTTCCATGCTGGTCACTTGATAATTAATTGAAGAGACTGCTGGGTTACAGAGGCATGGGGACTCTGAGCATCCATTCACTCTGAAGCCTGTGATCCACTGCACTACAGGCTTCCCAAAGGATGAATTCCTTCCCCTTCATCTGTACTCTTTCTGCAGTAGCAAAACACCAAGCAAATGGTCTTGGCTGGCCTGAGCAAAGGTGGGCAAGGGAAGGCAGCGACTGCCACCGCACAGACCACTCTGTCGCTTGGTCTGATGCAGCTGCTGGAGGAGGTGGAGTGGAGGGAAACAACCACATCAGAGCTGCTCTAGCCACCTCTCCTTTCCCTTCAAAAATGTCACTGCAGCACCCTCCACTTTCTATAACAATGTTTATCATTGTTCTTCGATTGTCTGGGACAATAAATGGTTAGAAATGAGCATATATCACCAGGAAATCTCTGCCTGCCCCTTCCCCCAAGCAGTGTCATAAAAACGTACAAATTCACATTAATAATGAAGTGCATTTCCCTGAGAAGCCACTGTGTATCTCGGGGAGAGCAGGCAAGGTGGCAGTTGCTGCAGAGTTTCCTATTAAAGAGCAGAGCAAATACTCATAAATCTGATGAGGGGCCAAAGCACATGTTAGGGCTGTCTCCCTCTTAATGGAACCTTTTCTGAAATGAAAAAAATATATATCTCGATACATTCAGGGTATTCATTAGACATGACAACCTCCTCCACTCCCCCATCCTTCCCTCCCCCACTCCTGGATGTGCTGACCCCTGGCAGAAGAGCTGGCGCTGAGTGCTGGCAGGGAGGGATTTTGGAGGGGAGGAGGAACGGGTTTGTTTTAATAAAGGGATTGCGTAAATTTTCTACAATGAACAAGTCCCCTCCTGGCCCCATGTCTCCTCCTTTCCCTCCACTCCAGCAAGCTGCTGCCGTGCCCTCTGTCTCCAATCCCCGATGCACCCTCCTCTTGGCCACCCAGCCTCTGCCATGCCCCATGGCTGTCCAGTCTGTCCATATGCCAGGGAGGAGAGCAGGCAGAGCCAACGCTGCATCCCAGAGCAGGTTCCCTCTTGCAAACTTGAGTGTAGGAAACCTTTCCTGCCACCTCACACCTTCAAGGGCTTGGCCAACTCATGCTCTCAGGAAAATGTGATTCTCCAGATGCAGAGAGGTGGCAGGATGAATATCAGGCCCTTCAGCTCTCTCAGGGGCTGTGATCTTGCTGGCTGGTGCAGTGTCTCAATGTTATTACAGGCTGGAAACCCAGGGTCTGCTGCCCCTTTCCTGAAGGTGAGATGCTCTTGAAGAAGAAAAACCATCACATTTAAGCTGTAAGCTCTGTGCTGCATGTTGTTTGTTCTATCTCATTCCTCTTCTCGCAGGCAGGGTCCTGAGTTGGAGCTGCACTGGTGTAAATCCTGCGTGACTCCGCTGACGTGTGTAAACTAGTGCAAATGCCTGAGCCTTCCTCAGCCAACAGGCTCTGCCTAGATGCACAAACAGACCCAGTTCTGAACTGAGGAGATGGGAAGAGATGGCAGAATGAGGCCTGAAAACTGGAGCTTAATAATAATGAATTACCTGTCCATTATCCTAATAAATAGTGAAAAATCTCTTCTCCTTTCCACCTCCCATAAAGCCATATCTAAAACTTTCCTCATTTTCCATCTGTGCTCCATCATATTTGCACTGAATGATCATCCTGCTAAATTACATTATTTTTATTGAAAGGTGCTTTTGAGGGCTGGATACCACTCATGTCTTTTCCTTTTGTTATTGATCTTTGCGATTTGATTGCTGAGGTGTAAAACGTATAAATAAGACTCAGATACCCTTCCTTTGAAATCTCACTGGGTAAAAATGTTCTGGTATAGATTATGAAGGCTGTAATGTTTAATAATGTCAAATGCAGCAAGGAGAAGGCAAGATTTTGATATCCTTATGAATACCTAATGTTTGAGGAGGTAGATGCTATTCAAGGTCAGTTAAAAGCTGGTTGAAATACTTAAAAGTTGCTGTTTCTTTGTGAGCAGAAGTGTTCCTGCCTTTTGGGGGCAGGCACTGTCATATACAGTATGCTTATACAGAGCCTAGAAACAATATGGGTTGACCTAGTGGGTTGGATGTGCTAATGCAATGTTAAATAATACTGATCTTAATAGCAACCTGTAGCTTTCATAAAAAACAAGTAAATCTGCACTGATATATCTGTGCTGACACACTCTGGTGTATCATCTGGCCTGATTCTGCTCTCATGGAGGCCACTATTATTGGTTTTACAAGGACTATTGCTAGATTGAAAAAATGCTATCCAGAAAAATTTTGAAGATTTAAAAATGCTAAATTAAAAAAATGTCCTAATCTATCACTTTGGGGGAAACAGTGATAAACTTCAAAGGATTAGGGGAACTGGGACTTCACCAGAACAGGACTATTTTGAGGGAGGAGTGATAGGTTGGAAGTAGTTCCTTGCTGAGGATGGGCTCTGTGTCCCTCCTCCAGCACAGTGGAAAGGCCATCCTATTCCTCTTCCTATGCCCTTGGCTTCTCTTTTCTCCTTTGTGGTGCTCAGCAATTTTACCTAGTTTATCCTAACAAAAGTCTCTTTTAAAATGGGACTGCCCCACAGAGTTTTTTTGCCATTGAGAAGTCAGTATTTGCCAACAAGATATTGTCAGAAAAGTCCCATTCGAAGTGGATAATCAAGGCTTTCATTGCAATGAACCCTCTCCTTCCGACTGATGATGTGGTGAGCAGAACCCTTCGTTTTGTTGGTAAATTCTTCCTACAAAATCATGGTGGACAGAACTGCAGGTAGTTACGTCCCAGCATGTCTGATTCTCCTGAAAAGGCCTCTCAGTTTTTAATGTTTCTTGCTAAGGCGAAATGAAAGATGAAGAGCAAGCTCAATTCTCTAAAATATAGTTTTGGAGTACTAATTCACACAATTGTCCTTCCTCATGTAACACCAATATTGGCTAATAGTGGAACACGATGTTCAGAGCAGCTCCTAGTGTAGAGAGGTGAGAAAATAAAATCCACAGAAGAAAATCTTCTATTTTGGTATACTTAACACATACAGTTATCTACGTGCCCTATATATCATTTAACAAATTGCTTTGCAATTCTTACAGGGCGTGGTATAATGACTGATTTAAAATCACTGCATTGCTTAAACTGCATTGTTCTTCATCAAGTTGAGTCATTTTTATGTGAGGTGTCAAGCTCTCTAACAAATAACTGCTGCCAGACAAATCAAGTTCCTCATCTTAAAGCTACGGCTAAATAGTTTATAGCTTTAATCTGCTCACTGAGGTGTGCAGTCTATGACAGTAATTATAAATGCAAGGAGAAATTATAGCTGAATGCTTTAACTGCATTAGGAGCCATTTGATGAACAATCATGATTGCCTGCTCATTTTCAACAATAGAGGGCAAGTTAGTGTCAGTGCATTAGAGGATTTTCAGTTCTGCTCTGCTCTTTCTTCCATTTACCACAGAATGTCAGTTGTCTCCTATAAAGTAGAAAAAAAGCACTGTAGAAGCTTTAGACTTGATGGTTAAAAGAAGACAAAGGAGGAAACAGAGAAAAACTGTTTATCATTATGACTCATTTTTTTTTGTTTTGCAGCAGCTTTACTTTCAAATTAGTTCATCTCAGGTAGCTGCTTGTTTACTTATCAAGCTCTTTTGAAAAAGAAATCTCCCCAATCAAGTTGGTAAATTTGACTCTATAGAGATTTATTTCTCTAAAAAGTTGTAGATAAGACCACAGAGACCCTTGGTTACTGATCAATTTATAGACAAATTCACCTGACTTTAAACTGAGAAAAACAATTCTGCTTTGTCTTTTTTCTCAGGACAACATAAAGATTCTAATTTAGTTGAAAAAATGAACAAATATTCTTCAAAGGTATAAGTCAACACACAAATTACTTCTAATTAAAGCCATGTTCCCTAATGTTCATGGGTTTTCTTTGAAGAATAGCAATAAAACCAAATTTGAAGCAGGTTAAATGAAAAAGACTAGAGACATCCGATTGTTGTATATTACACATAATTTTACATTATATTACTCAACCCGTATCAGTTAGAAGAATTCAAGAAAACACCAAAGATGAATATAAAACAGATATATACATCTTTACATTTAAGAAGAATTTATAGCAAATTTCTTATGAACAGCCTCACAGAGGTCTTAAAAATAAATCCATATACATAACACATTTTTCTACAGTACTAACCCAGATTATTCATTTATATTTTTAATGATAGCTAACATTATAAAATATAGCCTTTAACAGTAAATTTCATTGAAATATAGGAAGTATTTTATGTATTTCTATACTTCGAGTACTCTTTCCACTTTTTATTTCTGTTTATTTCCATATATTTTCTCTATTTTTATTTCTGTTTCACTACAATATTGCCTAGAAGAAGTAAATGAAAATGCATGTGTGCATTTTAAGAATCTCGGTATGCTTTATATTTCTTGTTTCTAAATACTGTGCTCTCCTCTATGTTATTATTCAAATGTATACTGAATCTTAAAAATAACATGGTAAGAATAAGTAAACTCTGAAAATCCCTGTTATTTGATTCAGTCTCCTTGCAGATCTCAGGAAGAAACTATATGAATAAACACTGGCCTCCACACTTCTAACATAGTCAGAACTTCAGTAGGCTTACGGCTCCAAAACTGTAATAAAATCTTTACAATGCTATCCAAAATACCCCATCATTTCATACAATTTGTGCTATCATGCATACCAACTAAAATTATAGTTCCAGATAACAGTGCTATCACTCTGTCATTGCAATTTAAATATATTTTTTCAAAGGTAAGATACAACCTGCATCTTGATATAAATTAGAAATGGATGAGTATTAAGAGGACAGCAATTTCTCGGTACCCAAAGGCAGGAAGGACAGTACCTTATTTATGTAGTTACGTATCACCTGAATAATACCTGCAGTGTGTCTGTGCAGGTTATTACAATACAGAGACCACTTTTTCTTCCCCTGGAGATTTTTTTTTCTTTGTGTCTGTTCCCCAAATCCTCAGAAATAGTAACATGTTTATAAAGGTGGGTGTTTGGTTTGCCTCTTAGTAATAACACAGTGGTTTTAAGACCAAATCTGAAACATTTGTCATGTATTAAGCCATGAATGTGCCAAAATAACTGTTACATTAATATATTTGGCAGATAGCTTTTGTTTGATAGTACCCAAATTATTGGTTTACTCTAATATCTCCTATGCGAAAACTATGAATGTCAGAGTTCTAATAATCATTAACTGATGGGGAAGGAAACAAGGTATGGTACATTTTTCCTAACCAATCTCTTGTAGTTTTCTGATATTTTGTCAGGTATGTTGATTTTGAATAGTCAGATAAATAAGAAACATTTATTTATTGTGTTCTAATGTTGAATTAAAGATACCAAAATAGAAACTTAAGGGTATTAGCCCCATTTAGAAAACAAACCCCCTTTGAGTCAGAAAATATTTTGCTGGCTGAAATACGCAGAAAGCATAAATCTAGTCAAATGCAGACGGCACGTACAAGATGTATGCAAAACTTAAATCTTATTGCACTTGAATACTGATGTTATACTCTACAGCAATAGCTTCTATTACCCATCCCAAAGTAACCCTTTGATTAGCGGTTTAAATTATTCAGAAGTAGCCTTTTTAATGGAGCTTAAGTGATGCATAGTCCTTGTGCTGGGTCTGTACACAGAAAGTGTTTCTTAAAGCTTCATGAATATTTGCAGCAAACAAATGTGAAATCTTCACACAAACGGGTATTCATTCTCAAAGTGCCTGCACTCGCAATTAGCCAGAGAATAGCCACAATAGCAGGTGGCGTAAGTGACAACTCACAACACATCTTTAATTTTGGCTGTCTGATGAATTCATTTTCTGAATGTTATTCAAGTAATGAACACGTTGGAGAAAATCTGAAGCTGTACATGATTATTCTGTGAACAGAAGCAGAGCCTGAGTCTGCTGGAGAAATTCTTGGGAATGACTAACAGACCCCTCCTGGAAATAAACTCATTAGAACAAAAAACTTCTATTTGGACTTTCAGTTGATGTTCTGCATATTTATTTAAAACAAGAATATTCAAGTTTGTGAATCAAGTAAAATTAAAATGCAAAAATTGTGTGTCATCTGAATATTACATTACATGTTATAAACATTGGCTGTGGCAGTACTTGAGTTGGTGTTTCTTTCAGCAAAAAATAGCAACACTAATGTAGAAGTATCCTACTAACAGGTCTCTGAAATATTAAGGTTGTAAAAAATCTAGCTGCTTTCTCAATTAAGCATTAACTCCCCAAGGTTATATGAAAACTTGCACTGAAGTCAGTGATGTTTATGGATTGACTAGCACTCCCACCAACATGAAACAAAATAGAAACAAACATCTTAAAGATTAAAAAGGAATGATGGAGAGATAGGTTAAAATGATGCAACAAAAAAGGCCACTCACAATAATAAGTGAAAACTAAGTGTAAAATTTTAAAATATTTTACAAAACTGAGTATTCAAATAGCAACAAAAGAATAATCAAACTTCTAGATATAAACTTTTCAGAGTTATCTGTAGATTCTTGAGGCCGGGTTTGAGATTATGAGAAACTTGGAATAATTAAGATTTTGCTAATTTGACATTTGAATCGTCTTCTTTTCCCCCGTCAAAATCAGATTTACTGGTTTGTTAGCACTGAGAGAGGTAGTAATCTTTTGATTTTCAGTGCTTTTTTTCTGCTTTTTCCATTCTCATTGCAAAGAGTAGCATTGAGTTGTTGCATTCCACATTGAAATGTATAGGATGTGAAATGATTAATTCTTAGAAACAAAAAAGAGAGTGAGAACTGGGAAAACAGCCGTTTTGAAAATATTAATAAGAAGCAACTTTTTTATAAGGGCAACATCTTTATGCATTTACCAAGCTCTCTCCTTGAAAACGCTATAAAACGGATACGTACATGCAATTAGATTAATGAAGAAGTACATTATGCATTTTATACTGTTTTCCTGCTTTTAAGAAAGTACGAATGTCTTACGAAGCCTCCTTAAAATGATGAAATTAAAACTCGCTATAGAGCATGCATACCTTAAGAGTTATTCTTCATCCACTTCTGCTACAAATTGTGAATGGTGTTCTGGTGACTTGCTGTGTGTTTTGCTTAGATGAAGTTTTACTGCATGTTTGCTCGCAAATGTCCGACAGCACAACTTACATTTGAACTTAGAGTCTGTGTCCTCTTCTCCAGCTATTGTTTCAGGAGACCTTTGAACTGAAACTCTGGAGATTTCTTGCTCTACCTTGGTTTGCTGCTCCACAGCCAGCCTGTTCATGTCTTTCATTTGGAAACCTAGATGGGATTCTAAGTGGCTAATGTAAGTAGATGGGGTTCGAAACTGAGATGCACAGTCGCTGCAATAAAAGACTGGATGTCCTTTGTCCATGTTTTTCAAAAACTTTGTTCCTCCGGTTTTCCTAAGTTGATACTTGACATTTGCCAGCCAATGGCTAATGGTGGTCATTGACAGTCCAGTAAATTTTGAAATCTGCATGCGCTCTTGTGGGCCTAGATCTGATAATAAATATTTACCTTCAGATGTCTGGAAGAGGCTGGAAGCAAACTGAGCTTGCAAAATAAGAAGATGTTGAGGGTTCCAGTTTGACTGTCTGCCCTTCCTTTTATGCAGAGTGGAGACTTCTGTTGAGACATCCTCAAAACGTCGGACATCTATTTCCAATTTCATAGATGGGATCCTTGAAGACGCAGCAGGTTTTGGTGTAGTAGCTTTGGGAAGAACTTTGACCATGTCAGCGATGTCCGACAGAGCATGTTTTTGAGGTGGAGAAGTACAAGATTGTGCTTGAGCTGACTCAGCTTTCTTGCCTTTGGATTTGGTCAGGTCAATAGGCTGATCATTGTTTTCAAACAAATAGTGCCTGGATACACTTGCAGGCTTTGGTGGGGTTGGAGCAGGAGATAAAACTGGCTTCTCCATCATATTTAGATTAGGTTTGTGAAACATAGAAATTGTGCTAGAGCTGGGGCTGGAGTTGGATTGAGGCTGTAAAGGCTCAGTGGCTTTGCCCAAGTGATTATTCAGTACTGACTGCAGAGCACTGAGAGGGTTGACACAAGGCAGTTCAGACGAATGGTTGGCAGCAGCACAACCATTACTAAGAGAAGCTGCTGTTGGTTCCTTGAGGAGTGGTTTTTCTTTTCCGCTGTCCTCTTTAATTTTGTCTTCTTCTTTCAGGGGAAATGGTTCTGTCTTTTTTGGCTCCACAGGGACTTCAGATTTGAGAGGCGCTCTCTCACTCTGGTTGAGTGAGGCAGGCTCAGCTTGGATGCCCTCTTTAGCATAGTCCTTTTGTACCTCCTCCTTGTCATCAGTTTCCTTCTTCACTTGAGTGCACTGGGCCACATTTGCTGAGATAGGGACCAGAGGCATGACCTTCCACTTTGGGGCTATGGGCCTCAATTTGTTGGTGATCGTTGGCCGAATTTGCAGTACTTGGGAACCCACAGGCAAAGATGGCTTAGCTCCTTCGGAGAGCTGATAAGCTGCATGGATGCTGGGATATGCACTCCAGCTGGGCGCTCCATTTTGAGCTTTATTGATGGCTGTTGTGACAGTGTTCTCCAAGGACTTTAAAATATCTCCACCACCCTTTGAACCATCTTCTAAATCTTCTTCTCTGAGGTACTGGTATTTCATTGTGGGATCCAGTGGTTTCTGAAGAGTGTCTTCATACTCTTCAGTTTTTACTGCTTTCTCTTCTTTGTTTGCATCATCAGCTTTATCTTTTTTACTTTCTTTTTTCAGTTCAGATGTGGGAGCTATGCATTCTGCAGATGATTTACTGGTTGATTTTGAGATCGAGCTGTCATTGGCTGGTGCTTCAGACAGCGATTGCATTTTTTCCACAGCTAAAGGATCCAGAACAAGTTGCTTTCCCTTCTTTGAAGCTGAACTTGTGACTTTCAAGAAATGGCCCGTGACCATCATGTGGGTTGTGAGCTGCTGCAAAGTATCATGGGAACTTCCACATTCCATACACTTCAAAATCTGGGATTTGCAGGCCTCAAATTGCCATGTATAGCTGGCACCATTCTGGTAGCCATAGCGGTTGTTAGATGATAACTGCAGGTTCGCATTCTTATGAGGAGAAAAAGTATCTGAGAAAGACCCCGTTGTGGAATCGGGGGAACAAGGCCTGTTAACATCAAACACACGTTTCTTTGCTGGAGTGACCATTTTTGAAGAAATGGTTGGTACCGGCTCCTTCAAAGGCACTTTTTGGTAATGTTTTGTTTTTATCATATGAACACTCAGATCTTGAAGGGAATCAAAAGAGTCACCACAGAACATACATTTCAGAACTTTTTGTGCATCTTCCTTGTCCATGTCCTGGAAAGCCCTTTTTCGGGGCTTTGAGTAGCTGGTAGGTCTGTGCTTGTCCTTTTTATGGTTGTCATCTTGGTAGTGACCTGTCTCATTCATATGAACCGTTAGTTCTACCAAAGTGTCATAGGCAGCGCTGCACTGTCGGCACCGAAACCGGCTGGCGCCTGTGAACACAGTTCCACACATTTTGCTGCTCTGCCTGTAGAGCTGGACTGAACTGAACAGGTTGGGTTTCGAGACAGGTCTGGAAGGTAAATTCTGCTGTAAGCTTTTTGATAGTGCGTCTTGGTGCCAATCAAAATCAGCTTTGTTACCTCCATTTCTGTTGTCACAACTCCTCTTTTCAGAGTTAGACAACTTGAAACCCAGCCCTAAGCCTGTCCAATAAGAGTCTGACAGTATGTTGGCATAGACTGCTGTCATTTTATCCATGCAATCATGTGCTTCGTTCTGGGCTTTGGGACGGGCGCTGTTTTTTGTGTCCTGTGGCTCTCTAGAGCAAATGCTTTTAATATCTGTCACATGGTCACTACCATCACTTAGTAGTGATTCATTTTCTGCATCCTGGTTAGATATATGACTGACAGGGGAATTCTGGTAACTAAAGTTCCCTTTCTGCTCAGGACCCACTTCGTGTTCTTCATCCGTGCCAGTGTCATTGCTGCCCTGGAGTTGAGCAATCGAGTTGTTGTCATCATCATCTTCTTCCTCCTCCTTTATATCCTCCTCTTCCTTTAAATCTTCCTCTTGGACATAACCTGAAATGTAATGTCAATATATGAAACAACTTGTTAAAGGAGAACACTATAGTTCGAGTTTCCTAGTTTCACTATGTGTTTTCTCTACCGGACTTCGTTTTAATCTACAACTTTATTGCCAGTTAGTTCTGCAAGTGAAAAAAAACAAATGATGTCTCTTTTTGTGAAGGCTGCTGCATTTTGTTGGCAGATGATCATAATTCTTTATAATTGTCAGAGATTCTGAGTTAATAATTTTGCTGTCATGGAAGTGTAATTCTAACTAAATGTCCTGTAATGGGACAGTTGGAAAATTCATATGTAAGAATTTAAAGTTTATACTAAAAGCTTCAATTCTATCAAATTGCTTCTAGCCTCAGTGAAAGAAAGGGTAGAATTGATTAGGAACATAAGAAAAATAACTTCCATAATCTTCCTGGTTCACAGCGTCATCTAGGTACAGTAACCTTTTACCATTTGATCAGCTAAAAATGCACTTTAGAATGTACGCAAATAATTTGTATGTCAAAATACAACATCTGTAAGTGCTAATAGGCGTAAGTGGAAGTCTTTTGTTTATAAAAGTAATATACTGTGTACCATAAAAGCAAATTGTACTTCAGCAAAAGCAAATCCATAAATTTCAGGGCAAGAACCCTTGGAAGTTACAGGAGAGTATTAGGATGTGACAAAGGTAGACCAAAGTTAACTGTGAAATTGGAAAAGTAGAACAAAGCCAGAAAGATTCTTTGACAAATTAACTATTTAATTAATAAGATGAACTTGATACTGGAAGAGCTGTAAATTTTAAAATTAATTAAGCAATTCAGGGTTTTTGTTTCCTTTTTTTTTTTGTTTGTTTGTTTTTTTCTGGCCTTACATCAGCAGTAATTCTGCCTAAGTTACATGAGACAACCTGAAAACAGACTGAAGAATTAGAGAAGAGGATTTTTAAGGGTGAACTGTCTCTGTTGCAGTTGGTGGATAAATTCACAATGACTCAACACAGTCAGCGATTCACTCCCAGACCTCCACAAGAAGGGATGGAACTTTCAGATTCCAAAACATGTTTACTGTCAAGCCAAAGAGATGAACTAGAACTAGAGGAACTGTTTCCTGGATGAAGCTGCAGTATAAGAAGAGGTAAATGATGGCGTGCTCTGTGGATGGGCTGAGAAACCCACGTGAGTCATCTTTCCTCCACCCTTCCCACGGTCTTAGGATCTGCACAGGTCACACCGGCTTAGAACTGGGCTTGGCTTACTCCAGGGGTGTTATCACACAGCTTCACAACCAGAGGCAAAGGTAATAGCAGTGGCTATGAGTAAATGACCTTGAAATCATTTTAGCATGACAAAATAATAATCACATAGTAGTAGGAACACTGTGGTCTTCAGCAGATGCTTTCAGCAAAGAAGCTAAATATTAAATATTAAGTGTTAAATACTAAAACTTAAGACTTTCAGTGGTGTGTTGGCGTACAGCAAGTATTAGTAGCCCAATTTATAGGTGATCAGACTGAGGCAGGTAGCAAAGACAACGCTAAGAACAAATTTTTTTCTCCTTCCTAAACTTTTCCCCTAAAAACCTGACAATACTTTCCATGTACTCCTTTCTGAGCTCATATGTTTTTCAGAGGGACAAGGAGAACGGAGGGACAAGGAGGCGGCAAAAGCTCCTACACGTCATGAGTAGTAACCTTGTTAAACAAGCAGCATGAACTGATGAGCAGGACTGACATGATTCTCGCGGTGTTAGAGATACTGTACAGCGTAGGTAGCGACGCTGGCCCCGTGCCAGGATGTATCACAGTGCCAAGCATATTACACTGAGCAAAACAAAAATAAGGAGGGAAACCAATGAAGGAATCAGACAAAACAGACAACAAATAACATTCACACAGTTTTGGGTCGGTGCAAATTTGATTCTCCATTTCAGCACCAATTCTTTGGATACTATTAACCCATTTTTCACCAGAAGGTAATTTTTTCCTTTGGAAGATACATAAAGTAGTTTATTCCTCACAGTATCCTTTGTCCTTCTTAAAGGATTTACTAGGAGAAGCAGAAGTACCAGACAGCTGCACATCCCCCACAATACAGATAAAATTTTCTGCTTAATTAGGCATTGACATGTTTACCATAACCTTTACAGAAGAGTAACTCGCGCTAGAAAGCCTCTTTTTTTTGTGTCTGTGTTAAGATACAAACACAATCTTACAAAAGTAGTAAAAGTAACTTATTAGAAAGCACCATCAAAATTTCACAAAACCATCACTCAGGTCCATTTCAATGGTTAAGGGTTCTGGGCAGCTTTGAAAATGCATTCCAGTATCCTACTTGTAAAATCATTTCTGTTTATGTAAATGATTTAAATTGCGGTGGGCATTTTAAGGACAATGGAGACCTGGGCAGACAACCTAAGGTACAAGAAATGCACACGTCTTTCCAACAGTGTTTTTTAGTAAGATTTCATTGGACATGAAGTTTGATATGAACTGATGTAATTATTTAACAAAAATAACATTAATTTAAGTGGACTTTGCATTATTTATTTTATAAGGTAAAGGTGTCTTAAGTGTGTACACCCACATGCTTTAAATGCAATGTCTAATAAGTAAGTAGCATAAATTTTGCATGTCATACTGATGTCCATATAATATATTGTTGAGTGTCCTGTTCTCTTCCCACCAGTTCTCTGCCAGGCTTATTCTGACACTCCAAACCTCTGAGATGCTCACATATCGCTGTCTTACAGAAAAAAAAAATATTAAAAGATTAAAGAAATCCAAGCTCAGTAACCAGATGGATGCTTCCTCATTTTCCCAGACAAGGATTTTTCCCACTGAAATTAAACAGATCCAGGCAGAGATGTAAGATGGGCAATGTGCAGTCCTGAAGAAGTGGGGGACTGAAATTTCACTATCATCTTAAAGACTGGAAAAACCCCAAGAGCTTCAGAGCATTGAACGGAAGCAATTTCTGGCTTCCTAAATGAAAATATGGTTTTTTGGGTTTTGTGCTGATTGATCCCAAGATAGTATATGCCAAAATCATGACATCAGTAACATTATTATTATATGGATAATAATCATAAATACAATTCTAAAATGTTTTAGCTTTTAAAAAATTTTTCCTTTGTGCCTCTGTGATTGAATCCACGGTAACAAGAAACTTGCTTCTTTAGGACAAAGGTTGCAATAAACAGCTGATTCTTTATACTTCAAAAGATAACATTTTCTTAGATATTTCTAACATATTTCCAGAGAGTAGCTAAAAGAAAGCAGTTCCAGTTAATATGCCTGCAAAAACTCTTCTTTGAACTTACGTGTCTAAAACCACCCACATCCACCTTGAAGCCTTGACCCTACTATGCAGACAGCACTGAGCCAAGCTCCTGGTGATGCTGAATCCAGTACTGACTTTCAGGCCCTTGCACCCCTGACTAACCTGTACTTTGCACCACGTTATACACCACTTCTGACCTTGAATTGTAGAGTGTGAACACGTCTTTTTTTTTTAAGTGTTCATTCTGATTGTTAACTTTTCCACCAGTGGATGCTATTTTCACTCAAATTTGCTCTTTTTCCACATAGAGAAACATTTCTTAAAATATATATATATATATATACACACATACACGTTCCTTTCCAAGACTGGAAAATTTATTTTCTGCCAAGAAAGGGGACAGTGATTCATTGTCCAGAACAACACTACTAATCCATGTAAAACCCATGCACCATCTGCACTTCTTCATATATATATTCCACTTTTACTTGAAATAACATCATTAATAGAGCAATCTCACAATGCTATAAGGTGATCTTGTTTCCTTCTTGTCTGGCTTCAGCTCAAACATCTTCTTGTGTTTGGCAGAAACTATTTCTTTCTCTGAAATATTTCATGCAGATAATGGATAATGACCACTTCTCTTTCCTTTTTCTCAAAAATGTCTAACTACATTAGCAACCCAAAGACAAATCTTAACCTGGCTTTTTGTCGAAGTTCATAGCTATAGATTCATCCCAGTTTGAAAACCAACTGAAGAGATAAATTGGCCCCTGAGGAAAAAAAATCCCTACTCCGTTGCATAACTCTTATATCAAAGACATTTTGGAATTCAACAGGATTAAAACCGATGCAACACTCTGGAAATGCAATGGAGTTTCATGGAAAGAACTCTCAAAATATGAAATTCATAATACAAGAGTGAATTATATAATTTCAGAGCTTTATAGGCTACATAAAAAATTTCTGTACCAGGGAAATAACTTCCTTTTAAGTTCTGCAAAATGGAAAGAAAATGCAAGGAAAGGTTACCATTCTCACCACGGAGGGAGCAGAGAGCATCTGGCTCAGAATCCTGGATGTCAGAGACGAAGGAGTGCCTCTGTCATCTAATCTAAATGTCCTGGTAGTGTGAGGTTTACTTCTAAAGCCATGTGATCCTCAGGAAGGTTTTAGATATTTAGAAAAGGCTGAATATGCTCAATTGCCTCTTCTCTGGGAAGCCAGTTAATTCTTTTGGATAATGGGAAATTATTTGCACCTTTTGCTGCTATTACTATTTACTATCACATCCAAATTCTGTTTGCAGAGGTTCAGTATGGAAGTTTAGATCATCACCCTAGGGATGGAATTTTGTGTCCAAAACAACTTGTCATCTCAAAGGAGAGATTTTTCCAAATATTCTTTTGCCTTTTTTTTTAGAACTTTATTTTTCAAATAGTTATAGCAGCTAAGGGCATGAATTTCTGCCTCTTCCAGAGTAGGAAAAGAAACATCCACTGCCATCCACTGCTGGAGGACAGAAGCAACCTCTGTGGCGCCAAGTGTGCAAGCCACTGCAGCTTAGAAGCAAGGAAACTTGGAGTGGCTTCTACCATAACTGAATTGTAGCATGCAAAGGCAATTCCTTGGAGCCATCACTATTATTTAAATATGATGCTGAAATGAAGTAATTTTGGGCTTTCATTTTGTTGTACTCTAATTAGAGTTGCATTATAAAATTTTATATTAAACATAAAATTTCCTACTGGTTAAGAAGGCAAAATACCCACTAGTTTCAGTGGGATTCATAGCAGTACAAAGGAGAACAGATTATGCCTTTTGTACATTGTATCTTACACACTTATGAATCAAATGAAAATGATCAGTGGCTGGAAGCACATGTATAGGGAACAGGTTTGTGAGTGACCCATAAACTCAAAGCAAAACCAATAATAAAACAAGAAAAAAAAACAAACAAAAGGAAGACTGGAAAAAAAGAGTAAGCTGATGTGCTCTGCTGAGCTGAGAGTCCGTAGGAGGGACAGAATTATTATGGAGTTTTTTTCTTGAATAATTTTCCTTAAGGGTGATTTTGTTTACATAGTCAGTTATTGTACTGCAAAAAAAAAAAAGCAATTTCAGTCATATTTGCCTTGCTCTGGATTTGGTCAGTTTGAATGGCTGAATTGCCAAGTGCTAGCTGTTGCAGAAGTGGATTTAACCATGTTCAGAGCCAACAGTTCAAGTTCCTTACATGCAGGCTTACAGTGTAAGTGAATAATTTGCCTTTAGTTAAAAACATTTCTGTTTGTTATTTTCTACAGACCCTTGGAACTTACAATTTCATTGTTTCAACCAGCTTAAGGTGTTTGATATTCTCCAGACTGTATTTTCAGCAAACATGCTTCTAATGAAAGCTATGAATCATTGTATCACTTGAATGCAAAGAACTCAGCCTTCACAGCCCTTTGGTGTGCCCAAGCAGCAGACCCCTGCCTCTGCCCCCTCCGTCCTGTCTGCCCAGCCCTCGCACCAAAGTCCTTGCCCTGTCCTCAGCGGGCAACATTTTAGACAGGTATCAGCTGTCAGCACATCACCGCAACATCAATAGGCGTTGCATTTAATTGCTAGTACAGACATGAAGGGTGCTTTCCAAAATGCAGTTTGGTCCTGAACAATTCAAGGAATACAGTAGCAGCAACTATGTTTTCCTCGTTAGTCATTTTAATTGCATCAGTGTAAATCACTTTACTGATGAAAACATAAGTCTGAAACTTTTGTCTCTCTTTACCTTTCTTCTGTTTTCTCTTGTCCTATTTATTGTTGTGGAAAAAAGCAGAGTGGCTTTGCAAATTTATAGATTACCTCATTTAAAATCCAAGTTTCAAATTATGTTTTCCCTCTTTCATTATTTTAGGTTCCCCTAAATACCAATATATATTTCTTTAAATGGCATGAGCTACCAATCAGAATCACAAAATATATATATCTCTATAAATTGAAATTGTAATGAGTCTTACCAGTGTATTGCTAGCACTTTGGTTCATTTGATATGAACTTTGTTTTTTTAAAGTACCACATGGTAAGGCTTTGAAACTTCAGTTTGTAAAAAAAACTGTAACAGCCTTACAGCCTTTGAAGTCACTACTGATATAACTCTGAACAGATCCATTCAAGTTCAACTAACATCAGACAAATGTTTAGTGTATCAGAGGAAGCCACAAAAGCAAGGATTTCATCAATATTTCACAACAGCCTCAGGGAAACTGTAGATTGCAATGCTGTAGGGCAGCTAATGGAATTACACACAAGGGTTTTGTACATTTAAAATAAGCAGCTACTAAAAAAATTACCCTTCAGTTTGATAGAAACTGTATAAAACTGCAGATGGGAAACAATTAAATAGCTACCAACATTTATCCATGTCAGCCTGATAGGTCATTTAATAACAGGTATTTCTTTCCAAAACTTCTAATTTAAAAATTTTTTTTTTTTTTTTTTTTTTCCTGGTAAGGCAATAATAAAGATTAACATTTATGAAAAGTAGCATAAAATATAGTACAGCCAAATGAATAATTAAAGATGCTTCTGAAGAATTTGTTTGCTATTGTATGGCCATGAAGACTACTCTCCAGTAATGAAGTACATTTATATTAAATACAATTATAAATAGAAATAAGATGAGGATTATGTTTATGGACACTTGCTTTTTACCCTAAAAAAAAATAAATCTTTGACTCATTTCTATTGAATTCATGGCTTATCTCATGGACAGCATTTCTTTACAACACATTCTGCTTGAAAAGATTTGGGCCCTGGTTTTGAATGCATGTGGGGTACACTTGAAGCTGGACATATTACATGCAATAAACCAGTGAAAGATCAACACTTTCCCTTGAAAGGCTCTTGATCAGAGCAAAGAATTCTGCATATAAAAGCACAATGCTTATTCTAAAAATAGATCCATATAATGATATTACTTTTCATTATAATATTCAACATGTGAAAATCTTGAAGTAGTAGCCCTTCACACAGTTGTTCTTGAGTGTTTAGGTACGGTCTGCTACTGTGGGAAATTACTGTTTCTGTTAATAACTGATGCTTGTTCAGTGCATTGAATAGCACAATGTGAGAGACAAATTATTTGATTACTCTTTTTAAAAGGCTGCTTATTTCTTGGCCTCTCCAATTCAAAACAGACCAACTTAGCTAAATACAGTGCAGTATCCAGTCTTATGCGGAAGAATTTAAGTCCCAATTCGAGAAAGCTCATGTTAAGTTTGTCTCATTTGGGATGAGAGTAGATAGACTTATCTGTCATAAAGAAAGGCTACAGCATGAGGATGCTTCAATGCCATAATTACTTAATAATCAATTATTAATATGTACACAATAGCAGCCTGATTTTGGAAATGTGACTAAGGATTAAATGAGTCAGCCTTGACAGAAAATCTGCCAGAGCAAGGAGCAGATCTTCTGTCATAACTCCGGCATCTGCCACTGACTGCTGAGGTGGCCTCTTGCAAGTCACCCAGGGCCAGTTCAAAGCTCAGATGTTTTTATGGATAACCTCCATGAACAGCCATTTTCTCTTCAAAATCCCAGCCTTCCTGCCTGTTGAACTGCAAAATGCTACTTCTTGTACACATTCTGCAGGAGCACACTGGGAAATGCATTATGCTTGTATGGTGAACAGAAAATCAAGAACTACTTAGGTACTCAGCTTCACGATCCAGTAATGGGTAGAGATGAAGCCAACAGCACTTCTTACATGTTTTTATTAAAGCACAGAATTCATGCGCAGTTGAGGATGCTAGTGTTACAGCCTATTTTTAAAAAATATTAACATGGCTTTAAAAGTACACTATTATTATAACATTTGTCTAAAGAGCAGTGGGCCTTTTGATTTTGCCTTTGGATACACGGTCATATTGCAGCTCCAATGAGATTTGCTTTAAGCCATACTTGCCAGTAATATTCATAAATCTATGCTGGTTACTCATAGCTGGTTAAACCATGGCTGCAACATCACTTGTCTCTTAACATCTCTTTGGATAAGGCACGTAAGTAGAAAGTGGGAGTATAATGAAATATATCTTCCTCATTTTCTTGCTTTGTTTTGATCTTGCATTCCAGGAAATAAAAAACTGCAAATAATTTTGAAGTGTGAATTTTCACTTGCTGGGATTTCAGCGTAAAAGGAACACTAGTGAAGAAAACACAGATCATCAAGTTTTTTATTTCCCTCTTTATTTTCCTTTCAGGAACATACTGTTGCAAATGTTGGTCCAAATGAATAGTCTGTTTCTTGTGTGACAAATATTATGGCCAACAAACATTGACTTTTGACCATTAGACATCCCTGCACTTATAGCCACATAACCATCAAAGCACTAAGCCAGCATGAAGGTCATTACCCCAGACAGCATCTTACTTCAACTAACTTCTCAGATATGTAAGCAATAAGCAGTTGCAAGAGATTGATATGATACTTTGTGAGTAATTTGGATGAACTATAACACTAACCCAGTAAAGTATTATAATTTTAAATGTGTCCAGAAAATAATTGAAATTCTGGTTTAGCTTCATCATAATGCACAGTGCCGGGTATATTTAACAGCTGACTAGTTTAGCATGAATATTGCTTTACAAATGAGGTCATATTGTTTTTAAGAAACAATATTGCTATCAAACATGTTTAGGAAGAAAAGCAAGAGATTATGAGTACACTTTTAACCTTTCTGTCTCTTTCCATATCTGTTTACTACGGTGATTTAGGTGCTCAGTGTTGTTTGAAGGCAAACATAGAAGGTTCTGGCATTTAAAAAAGATCCAGTAATAAGCAACTGGCAGTGAGATTCTTTCTTATTATTACTCTGTCACAAAATCTCTGTTCTACATCACTCCATCTTTGCAACGCCAGTCAGAGATGAGAAAGGTCAAAACAACTCCTTCAAACATACAGTTTGTACATGCACAACACCATTCCTGAGTCACATACAACGGCCAAAATTCAATCCGTGCTGTAGAAAAGAAGAGAGTCCATAACTAACAAAGTTTCATTAGAGAGGCGTCTTTCCTCCTGCTGGCACTGACACAGTACAGGTCACAGTGCGCTCACTTACTAATGCTAGTCCACTGGTTTCTTTTTTCTCTCTTACCCTGTTGTCAGAAGGAAGGATACATAAACAAGCCACGCAAAGAGTATTTAATAGATACAATATGTATACATTCACCTACATAATGTTTGGACATTTATCTACCCAAGGAATGGGGCACACAGAAGGCCGAGGGCCTGATCCTGCTTTTCACTTCTCATTTTAGTCAACGGTGAGAAGGCTGCAGCAACTGTGATAAGAGTCAATCTGCGATCCTTTGAAATCCTTTTCAAAGATGGAAATAACTTCTTTTACGGTCCAGTCTGAAATACTCCCTCTGGGAGAGGCATGACTACAGGTGTACTGGTGCTGGCTTTGGTAGCATGAACTTACAATAATTTTTACCTGAAGTTTTGGGGGAATCATAACTTATCGCTCTCTTAACAGATCATGCAAATATACTGCATCTTTGTTTTTACCGTTGTGGTTTTATTAATGCACCATCCCCAACACCAATACTGCCCTACAAAAATCTTTTACCAACATGGAACAAAATTCTTCTTGCCCCCAAAAGTTCCCAGTTTTGATACCCTCCAATGCTTTCCTTCCTCTTTCCACACAATCTGGGATGCTGCCCTACTGTTTCCTTACAGATATGAAGGCCTATTAATAGTAAGAATACTAATAATTATCAATAGTAAAATTAGTACTATCAGTTCCATTCTGCAAGGAACTTGTGCAAAACAAATCAATCCACGTCAAAAGGAAAAGCTTCCAACTGATATGGAAAAATAAATATAGTTTCCAAGTATCTATTAAGATTATAAAAATAATGGAAATTTCAAAGGAAAAAAAAAAAAAAGAAAAATTCTTGAAACACAAATATTAAGCTGTGTTCTTTTAAATTGTGTCTCAAATGACCCAAGGAAGGGCTTAGATCCAGGGCCAGTACACAGATCATTTACAGATCATAATCACCACAGTCT
>NW_009603051.1:106257-127366 GCF_000690535.1 Cariama cristata | reverse complement strand
TGTCCTAAGTGATAACTGAAATTTATCATATGGGACAAAGCATAAAAACCCAGGCAGCAACAACAGGAGGCTGCAGCTGCACAGGATCAGCTTTTCCTGAATCTCAGCAAGAAATAACAACTATGAGTTATGGTAAAAAAATCCAATAATCAGAAAGGTCACTTACTGACAGAAACGACTTCTTCAGCACAGGTATCATGATGTAACCACTGCTGAAGTGAAGGACCTCACTGGGTACAAAAAAGCTATATATTATATCCATCATAACTGGATTTAAGGCCTGCAGGAATTCACAAAGCAGTCTAGTGGATCAAAAATCCAGACTCTAAAATCCTGAAAGAGCTGAAAGAGTAGATTAACTGTCTCTACTATCTAGCTCTGTAATAGAATAAAAAGACTTTATAAACTTCCCAGCATTTTTTTTCTGGGGCCTCACTCAAACTTGGAAGGAAAAGCAATAGAGGGCATCTGACCTCTGCAATATTACTCATAATATTGTCTTTCTGAAAAATTAATTGCTGCTGCAGGCAAGCCCAAATATAAAAAAAGCCATTAAAAAAAAAAAAAAAGCTATTTAAAATGTTTACATAATTAAAATATATTTACTGCTGTTTCTAGTAATCACAAGTGTAAGTGCACACAAGAGCTTGGAAAAAAGGTCCAGGGAATTTTCAGTTGTGGTTAAATACACACAAAGGCAAAACTTTTCCATTTTTGTTTTAATTCTTACCTCTTGCATTTTACTGTCTCCCAGGCATCAGCATGCAATTGGGACTCCACCTTTTGAGCTCTGCACTTCTGCAGAGGAGCGAATGTACCTGGGATGTTTATTAAGGCATCATTATATGTCTGTGTGGCATCATTTATTTTCCATGGAAGAGACCATGCCAGGTCAAGATCAACAGTTTGAGCAGACAATTCATCAGGTGGGAGCAGGTGGCAGGGGCGGTATAAGAAATCGCTCAAAAAGGAGTACAAAACTGAAATGGATGGAAGTGTACAAGTAATAAGAAAGTGATCAGTGAAACTACGAACAACAGAAGATAAATCAAATGAAACAAGTGCAGAGCAGAGATCAGTCCAAGAGGGTTTCCTTAAACGTGAACAGGTCTTTAACCTCTATGACAACAGGTGAATTCATGTGTAACGTTTTTCCTCAAAATTCTACTGGGAATCAGGAGGATGAACAAAACAGCATTATTATCAGGGCATTCAGAAAGAATTGGTAAGAAAAAACAGTCTACTTTCTCAATATTGCGGTGGAAATAGATGCAGAGAGCATTTGGAAAATGAAGCATTACAAGAGATTTTGCACATTACATTTACATCCATGTTCAAACTGTGTTTATACTGTGAGAGTGTGTTACAGGATCTGCACTTATATTTTGACTAAGAGTCCTGAAGTAATGACTGAAATCAAATAGAAATAAAGAATGGTGAGTGCACAATGATAATAAAAATGGAGAAATATTGAACAAGAATTTTTTAGTAAAAGGAATGACTCACACATTAAGTTGACTAGTTCTTGAACAGACACCCACCAAATAATTTTATTGAGGATTGGACTTCACAGCGTTAAAATCCTTTTGCTATCAATAATCTAATTTTTCATGACAAAAAAACTTGTGCACCTTATCTAACACAGATTTTGGGTTAACTACTGATAATGTGAAAGTAAAGCTTCCAAAAAATTTTTTTATGTCAGTGGGAGTTGTGTAAGCTTAGGTCTGCACAGCCTATTTTATAGTAGATGAGGATACACTGGCTACGGACACTAAGTCCTAGTTGATTTGATAAATAGAGAAAGTCCTTTGAGATTTTATGGGTAAAGTTGATTTGGAGCTATAAAATTGAAACATTTATTACAGACCAGAGGCCAACAACACTTCATTATAGACTGTCTAAACACCTTCAGTTTATCCACTAGGTTCAAATCCAAACAATACTTCCCTTTTAAAGCATTTCTGGCTGATTCTCTTTCCACCAGGAATAACTCAAAAAAAAAAAAAAAGAATTTTTAATGTGTTTATCAGTCTATACTAAAATTTAAATGAAGGCAAAGCACGGCACAGATCTAGCTAGTACCTGCACAAGGTTTGTCTTGAACATCTACCAATTTGCCTTGTCTACATGGGCTAATTACTGTATATATCCACCAATGCACAGCTGGAATTTGACTAGTCTGTATTTGAATTTTTGAATTTTTGAATTTTTCAACGTGTATTGTACTGCCAGTTCATTGCTCCTTTTGTGCAGTCAGTTCCTCTATACTGACTGGAAATCTGTTGCACAAACAAAGAGGGAAAAACGTATTTAAAATAAGAAGATTCAGAAAGACTGAAATTGCTTTTAACTCATTTAAGAATTCACTATGTTTTAATACTCTACCCATTACAAACAGGAATCTTTAAACACTCACTGGGAGGAGAACCAGCAAAACTGGTCATCTTTGCTGCTGCCTCAGAGAAGTTTAGTTTAAACAAGATAGATCTTTTGGCAACTCACTTACTGTCTAATGTCTTTGGTCCATAAGTATAAGCCAGTGGCAGCACTAATGCTCCCCAACAAGGCAGCAGTGCTCCATGTCAACAGCCCTTCTCCAAACCGTTTGCTCAAACAGAAAAGTCCTCCAAAGACCCTGTTCAGGAGGCCCCAGCTGGTGTGTGCCAGAGCTGTCAACAGCTACACGCTATCCGACATCACCGTGCCCACTGTCTAGTAGGGCTATAACACCGCAGGGGCAGCAAACCTGTAAGATGCAGAAAGCCAAACTTCTCGAAGTGGTTACCTACAGGGTCAGCTCATTTCAACTTGCACTTGGGGTCTACCAAGCTTCATGCATTGATGAGATAAGCCTGACTGTAACCTGGAGCATGCTTTGCTCATACTTGGGTTTCATTAATAACAATTTTTCAGGTGTTAGTGGCACATTAACTTCTTGATGTACAATAGGCTAAATTTCTTACTGGTGTAATTCTTTTGAAGCAACTGGATTTAGGCAGAGGAAGAATTGGCTCAAAGTTTTATTTTTCTCTTCGCTCTCTGCATAGAACCCCTTCTTGTTGCTAGTGTTGTTTCTTTTTGTCTGATGGGTGTGTATATATATATATATATATTCATTTTTTGCTGCCAATAGCAGTGGAAGTAGGAAGTGTCTACATCCTAAACTCTCTAACAATGTATCAAAAATAGCAGTAATTAAAAAAAAAAATAATTCATGTAGCTGTTACTCAAAACCCCTGAGACTCCTAGCAAATAGCACACCTACACTCACTGGTAGCATTCCATATGATCTGAGCTTTCCTTCACAAGATCCCTTCTTCCTTTTCTTTTACCTGATAACCTTGGGTATTTGTTAGGAATAGCTCTGAAGCACAGTTCTGAGGCCAGCCAATTATATGGAAATGCAATCTAATTCCTCCAAAGAATTTTTTTTAAACTAATTCCATTTTATGGAAAGCAAAACGTTGCCCATTACTTTGGAAATGGAACAGTGTATTTCCACTTCACCTTCTCTGTTATCATTAATCTAAAAAGAAGGATGAGATGATTTCCCATATTATTTCCCAATTTCTTTGTCTTCATATGACTGAGAGGCACCCTCTCATATGAAATTCATCTTCCTCCCTAATCCTTTCCCAACACAACTTAGTCTCCCCAACCAGTGTCAGCTACCACCACTACCTGTTCTTCCTTCCTCTATGAGCAGCCACATTTTGTTCTTTTTCTCCTTGACACTGGTAAAAAAGCTGGTGTTAGAGGAAGCAGACAACTAAAGGTCAAAAATTCAAGTGTTTTTCTGTTCCACCCTGTATAAATCTGTTGGTGTCAGAGAGAAGCAATCATGTCTGCAAATGCACTTTACGGGGCTGAGAAGATCTGTTTCTCAACTTAAACTATGTAACATTTAAATATCAAAAACTTTGTTTTCTAATGAGGGAAGTATTGAGGGGGGAGAAATGAATTATATGCTTGATGTATACTGAAGGCTGGGAAAATTAAGGCCATTTCCCATGGTGAGAATGCAGTGATTTCAGTTTGTGAGAGTAAATTAAACCTTTGGGAGAATTTGTCTTCCATTAAATTGAACAGCTAAACAGGCACAGAAGATTTTAATGTCACCACCAACAAACCCCAAAGGTTACAAAAAGAAAAAGAAACACTGTTTTCTTGTTTGGAAGTTCTCTGTCTCTCTACCTAGGAAAAATGCAAACTGTAAATGTATGTTGAGACACAAAGACTCTTAAAGATCATAATTCCATTCCTATACCATATGCTATTAATGTCTGTCAACACTGTTTAGCCAGCAACTGCTGACAGAACCATATTTGCTATCTAAATACATCATAAATAAATCAGTAATGAACTGCTTTAGTAAACCTTCTGCACTGATTGGAAATACAGATCGAGTAAACAAACTCTGGGGGTAGCATTTTGCAGCTCGAAGTATATACAACTGTTTAATGTCAATGACAAAGTCACTCACACCTCTCTTTCTGGCAAGACACAAGGCGGGTAAAAGAAAATTGTAAGGATGGCAAAAGTGTTTAATCAATTGCAGCGAATGTACCTGTCAGCATTCATGATATTACCTTTCCCTTTTTTTTTACCTTATGCAAACCTCAGAAAAGGGACTTTCAGCAGGTAGAACTACAAAATATGCTGGTAACAAAATCAAAACCCTCGGCTCAATTGTGGTCTCATGACTAGGGCGATGTTCATCAAAACCCACTGAGGTTCATGAGCTTTCCAAGTCAGACCTGTAATGAGCAAGCATAGGCTCTGCTGACTTCTTGGCAAGCAAAAGAGCAGATTTTGTCTTAAATATGAGTCTTTTTGAGACAATGGCACATGCTCGGTAGGAAAAAAACAGGAACTAGTACGGAGTCTCAAACTGGATTCCTGATTCTGCCACAGGTAAACTAATAGTTTTACACTGCAGAGTTTCTGCATGTTTTTGAAGGTAAAAATGGATGAACATTTGTGCCAGAATTTGGCTTTGAGGTATGGAATACACCGAAATTTAAAACTTCAAGTACTTTGTGAATGTGTGACATAAAAAATGGTAGGAAACTTTCCCTTATTTGTTCAAACAAACCTACCAAATGTTGTCTGGACAAAAAGGAACTGTTTGGTGAAGAGGAGCTGGAACTAAAATCTATCTTGTGAGGTGGGATATTGGGAGAGGAATTAGTAGTAATGTTGACTGCTAGACTTAAAAAAAACTACTAGCACCATAAATTTGTGATTGAATAAATATTTCTAGTCTTCCTAGTTCTTTTTTGGCACAGGTTTTTTAAAAGTTACTTTCTGACAGCTTTCTGGTAATTAGACACCACAGCTTTATATCAGAAGAACAGCCTTAATTAAGACTGCAGAGAGATGCTAAAATTATACTTTTCTCTATGCTGTATTTTACCAGCAGAAATTCTTGGAGATCCCTGTGGGATGAGGCTTTAGTCCAGAATAAAACAAGTGCTAATTTATCATGATGCTTGCAATGGATGATATTTTTAAAAGTAGAATTTATCTCCTAGATGGAGGATTAAGAGTTTCTCTTAATCTGGTCAGACAATTAAACATCTTATCCTTTGTTGCCCCCAAAGTTACTTTCTGTTCACAACCCAAACACTACGTAAGATGCAGAAAAAGGCCTGTTTACAAATTCAGATCGTTGACAAGGCTCACAAAGCAGTGGCAGGGGGTATTTTAGCAGGAATTAGCTCTGTGCGCAGAGGGCTAACACAGGGAACAGGGAAGGCTGCAGCTTGTTATGCCCCGCAAGTGGGGCACTCAGTCTGCCTCAGCACAATAAAACAGGATCCACCGTCCTGAATGCATACTTTCGTCTGGTGCTCTGCATTTCTCCTTCACCTGGAGTTAGGTGAGCACATGCTAAATACTGACATGGAAAAGGAAAGGAGCCTGGGTTAAAAGGAGTATGGGTCTGTAAGGGAAGAAGGGTAGGATCTTATCTTCCAATAAATCAAGATATAAATTTAAATTATGAGCACCTTAAGAAGACTGAGGTTCATGCAAAAGAATACAGTGTAAGACAAGGTTCCCTCTGGTGTCATTTGTTTTTATGACAAGCTGCAGAGATTGCTGGAACAGAAGAAGTCCCAAGCTCCTAAATACCATCTCAAGTAGAGTTCACGTAAAAAAGAAGAGAAGCGGCACCGTCTGGATGATAAACATTCATATTTTACAACCTTTCAGTTTATTTACTGATATATCTTTTTCTAACTACATTTGTTGTTTGTATCAGCTTGCCTAGGCAAAACAGAGCCATACATAATTCAGGGATAAAATTGCCATCAAGTCACTGCAGAATCTAAACAAATAGACCCCAAACATATATTTTTCATTAATAACCCTCCATTACCAAGTTCCGACAATTTGAACCAAAAATAAATAAATAAAATAGCAAGATAAAAAAGAAAGACACCTCATTATTTAATGCCAGTCTCCCTGGCTTTGCGCTTGGAGCAGGTGGAGACATTGTCTGAAAAGTTAGTGCTTAATGTGACTTGGGAGCAGCGGCCCAGGCTGGCAGGGGAGGCCATGGAGAAGCAATCAGCCACTTGGCCAAAGCTGTCACCAGTCCTCAAGCCTGCGAGACAAGGCTAAGTGTGGAAGCTCCCATGCCACTTACACATTTCATTTTTTGCTGTCTTCCTGTCCAAAAAAAGGAAGAAACAGGAAAAAAAAAAAAAAGAAAAAAGGGGAGGGGTGGAGTGGGTAAAACCAGAGAAGAAAAAGAACTGTTAATTTACAGAGTTGAAAATAGCAGCTGTTAATGGGCTTTTGCACTCCTCCTTTAGTCACTGCAAGGTCATGATCAGAAGTAGCCTGTGATTGATCTAAAGTGAAGCTCAGCTATGGACATTGAAAAATCTGAAAGGAGCTCAAAAGACAAAACAAAAAAGTGACAAATTTTATGGAGCTCTGAAGTCCTCCGGGTTCTCAGAATGAACTTGGAGGGTGGAGTCATGCCCTATTTTTTTTAATTGTCTCTCATAATAATTATTGCATTACAGAGAACAATTAATTGTATAGATTAGTCTAACTTCATCAATTTTATGGCCATTTTATTGCTGTTTCTTACAGCTCTGCGGAGAACAGCCCTTCCTCTTCCATCCCTGTGTTTAAAGGGTTAAATGAGATGAGTGACAGCCTTTCTGCATGATTTACAACTTCGAGCTCTGTAGTGAAACCAGCGCTTGATGGATGATCTTGAAAGACGGAGACTAACCATAAATCATGTCTTTGAATCATTGACAAAGATAAAGGAGAGAAAGAAAAAGCACTGGCATTGACATTCATTCTCCCAATAATGTACATTGACTAGTTACAATACAGAACCTTAATTAAAAAAGCGAACTCACAGTAGTCACCTCAGCGTAGGGAACGCACCAATCTGGAAGTAGGGAACGCACCACTCTGGAAGGCTCATGAAAATCACAAATAAAAGTTCAAGCCACATCCATGATCAGTTACCTCCCTGGAAAAAGCACTTGGACGTGCACTTCCCACAGCCCTGCACTGGAAAGTAAACCAGATAAACACTGGTCTTAACCTCCTCATTATTTAGCACCTAGCTTTCGTGGTTTTTGTGCCTGTTCTTAATTTCATCTTATTATTGTTAGAGCTGATCACCCAGGAAAGGTGAGAGCTTTGTTGTTTTAGGCGCTGGAGGTACTATGTGGAGATGCCAGTCTTCAGAGGCAAAACAAAGAAAGGGCTATCATCTCTGCCTTACTGAGAACTGGGGCACCAAGAAATACAGTGACTTGTTCAGGGGCCATGTGGAAATCTGGGCTTGATGAGTTTATGAAAGGGGCACACGTTTGTATGTCATGATATGCCTGTGACAGAAAGGTGCTGGAACTAAAAGGGAAGTCCGTCCATCTAACGTTTCTAAATTTATGGTAGAGATAAGAAGAGAACCCAGATTGACCGAGTCTCAGGCCAGGAAGAGGAAATCATTGCTTCATCTCAGGTGACACTCGTGCACGCTCACACGAAGGCTTGCAGCTACAGAAGTGCATGACCTACCATCTGCAAACACAGCAGCGGCGTTTTTATTGTTTGCTTCCCAAAAGTATAGATATCACCTTTATCTTTCAAAACTGGCACAGGGCACTTTCATGATATATTTAATATTGCACAAGAAAAGGGAGAAAACCCCAAATATCGGCTTCCAAGAGTCTGAATGAATGGCCAGCTGTATAGTGATGAAGTTAAAGGACAGGTTAAGACCTATCTGGCAGAACTGATAGCACCATCTGTAATAGTACTGGGTAGTCCCATCTTTCTGCACAAGGAAGACTGGCAGACTGATAAAGAAATACATGTAAAGCAGTTGTGGAGAGCACCTATTTTGTTTCTAAATGCAACAAAGGAATAAACAAATGGGGTGAATTTCTGAGTGAGCCTGTGCTGAGGCACACAGGCGCGTTAAACACCCATCTGGAAGTGTGCAGATGAGCACGGTGCAAAAACGCAAACAGCCTAAGATGGGAGTGACTTGGCTATTTAAAAAAGGAGTAACCTAAAGGAGAAAAAAAAATCATGATAAACAGGTGAGGAAAGAAAAGAGAGTTAAAGGAAATAATATATGGATAGAAGCAGTGAGAGGAAGGCCTAGATATGCATGTTAGTGCTTCCCCACTCTGCTTAATTCTTTAAAAAGAAAGCCACAGATTTGACAAGTTCATGTGCTCATGTTAGCTGAAAGCAGGGGTGAATAAACTCCCAACTTTTCCAAGTTTTGTGTGTTTCCTGAATCTTTCCGATTTGTCAAGCATTTAATCCTTGTGATTTAAAGAAAATACTGGGATTTCACACATGGAAAAAATCAATTATAAAAACAAAACAAGAGAGGACAAGCAACATTAAGCAGGTTTTCATAGGTAAAGAAAGCACTTTCTACCAGAGGGAACAACTCCATGAAACAGCTGAGAAGGCACAACCGGGCAGATTTCAGAAGGCACAACAATTGTAATGCATTCTCTCTATTTATTTGCTTATATTATTTCCCATTCTTCCCTGTTCCCTTTGCTGGGTCTTATCTATCCATTTTCTTTACTCCTTTTCCACTTTCTTCAGGTGATTATGAGTATTTTTATGTGCATATGCAGTCTAATCTGTGTAGAAAATCTAAGGACTTTATGAGTATGAGCACTCTTGCACAGGCAGACAAACCAAAAAAGTACATTGTAAAAATTATTTTATGATTTTCGGCTTCTTACTTACAATTTACAAGTTTCCTTCAGCATATTATTCATAACTCAAACTGTTTTCTGCAAATGATTCTTAGTGTATCACTTTGTCGTGAGCATTTTGCTAAGGTTCACTTGGACCAGATACACAGAAGTATCTCTGCCCTTGATTGCATGAATATATACTTGGTTTCAAATTTCTAAAGCAAATGTGTTGTCATATTGGATTGATTGGATTTACCATTTGTTTTCCGTATTTGTTGAAGTTTATTTTTCCAATAAACATTCCTATTACAAACAATTTCTTCAGATATTTACCAGCAACTAAAGGGGAGTGAACACAGTCACTTATTTTAACTTCTTTATAAATTCAAGAGGATATGCTTTGACCTCCTTCCCTTCCACTTCTGTCCCCTATCTCTCAATTTTTGTTTTAAATTTTTCCTGTGTATTACAAAAAAAATGCCAGTAGCTCATAAGAAAGCTTTATTAGTAGAAAATATTGCTGAATTGAAAAAAATGGTCAAAGTTATCCTTGGGAAAATTAGCCTTTTTTTTTTTAAAGGAAAAGAAGTAGGGCAGAGAAGAACTGAAATTTAAATTTTTGTTTGGAAACAGAAGAGTACCTGAAAAATGACTAGTTCAGAAGTACAGGGAGAAGAGCTGATAGCAAGTGAACGCAGGTCTATTCAGCTTCAGTCTCTGCCATAGGCCAGGTTTCCTGATCACATCTCCCACGGCATAGCACAAACAGCCAGCCTTTCAAGACCCCTGAGCACCATGGGAAATCAATCAGTACCTAAACGATTGCTCACGAACGAGTCCAGAGTAAATGTTTTACACCAAGGGATAAATACAATGGTAATATTACTAGTTTCTAAAAAAGGCAAATTTGGTCCAAAGCAGAAAGCCTGATTTCAGTTTGTATACTATTTGCTCCTTTCAACTGAGCTAAAATGGCCTGATTTCCAGCACAGCTGGCTGGGTTAAGGAGCACAACTATACTAATTATATCATTTCACTAAATCTTGAGGTGATAAAGAAGACAGACATTCGGCTGTCACAGGAAATGACCCTGAAACTAAGTGAAATGTTCCACTAAGAAGCAAATACACCTTTGTTAAAAGCGCTGTAAATGCACGGCCGAAAATGTTACTCACGGCTGTTATCAAGGAGTGTGTGTGTCTTGTAGCCCTAGAGACAGTGGAAATTAAGGAACTCAGAAATCGTTTTCAAGAGGATTTGAGACACTGTGTAAGTCAATCCTAATTCGTAAGAATGTAGCCTGATGGGTGAAGTTGGAATGAAAGAGGAAATAATTCACTGGATGTCAGGGTGAAATGCTGTTTCAAATTAGCAAAGGTGCATGGGAAATGCCCCATGAGGACAACGGTTACAGCAGCTGACTTACAGGTCTCAACGAAATCGGAGGGTGTGCAGAGCAAAGGCTGGCTCGGGGCGAGTCAACAGCTCTGGCCTCGGTTCCCCCAGCTGATGTTTCAAAGGAGGGTAGTTTGCTGTGCCCTTGCTCCCCCAGCGCAGCCCTCTCCCTTTGAGCAGGTCTGTCCCAGGGGGTAGGAGGCAGGGGCTGCCATGCACTCACCTGATGTATTCATCAAGTCCCCTCCCAGAGCAGATTTAGGGATTTTGTGCTGTACTCTGGCCCCGCCACACAGAGAGGTGGGGGTGAGAATCCCTGGGCTCTAAGAAGAATTTGGTCGATTTAGGAGGGCTGGGGAAAGCAAAGAGTTAACACAATAGGTTTTGGCATTTGACAGAGAATACTTATGTTTAACCATTCATAACTAAATCACATCAATTTAAGTGGATTCTACGTATTTCTGACTCTCACATTAATCTCTATGCAGAGACAGTGTCTAAATATTTGTCTCTTTCAGTTCCGATATTGTAATTCTCTACCAAAACTAAGGGGAATCCCTTGGCTGGGTTTTTTTCCCCCTCCCTCCTCTCTTTTTTCCTACCTTCTTTCCTTTATTTTCTGGTAGAAGAAAGTGTTGAAAGGCTTTGGATGATCATTTAAGGAAACAGGGATTTAATAAACCCAGTGTTTGGGTACATCACAGCTTTTATGTTGGTGCTGAACTCCACATACATTAAATCCACATCATCTATCAATCTTACAGTTGTGTGTCACTTATGAAAATCTACTGAGTATTGTTTTCATCTCGCCTTACAACAAGCAGCAAAGCCTCATGAATACTGAAGAGCATTGTAAATACTGCACATCTTTTACTTTTAAAGGTCTAGACAGTTTGGAATGGCAAGATTTCTTTGTTGAAAATTGCGGCTTAAAGCAATAATTCCCAGATTCCTCCTCCCCTATTTTTTTCATAGTGTGTGCAAACAAGCAGAAGCATTGCTCTGTATCATTAGGAACACCTACAGTGGTGCTGCTGCTGCTGCACCTTCACCATACTAGTGCTCTGCCTCTGCTAGCCATTAATCCAGCTCGATGTTGGTTCAAGTGTGATATTATTATTCAAATTCCATCCCGCTAGGAAGCAACCAGCTCTGAGATGTATCTATTCATTTCCACTGCTTTATTGAAATCTGACAACCTGCTTTTTCTACATTTTTGAATACTGCAACTTTATGACCACACACTGCCATCACCCTGCTCTTATTTGCCTCAATAGCCCTCAGTAGTGGATCTGCCATGGGCTGAATTTAATAGAACAATATTTTACTGTTAGACAGCACCTTTCATTTTGAAGAATAAAACCTCATTGAAATTCAGTCATCTTTGGGGCCCAGAGAGGCACAGCTTCATGAACAAGGATGTTTTGGCCAGGGACACAATCAGTTTGGTTTTGTGAAGAGTGCAAAGTGACCTTTAACGCGCACACAAACCAACAGGAGGTGTAAGGTGTTATCCAAAACCCATGACTCTCTATTATCTGATCCTCAGTTTGGGCTAGAAAATGAATAGGCAGGTCTCTTGAGGTGATGTTATGCTGATAGATTCAGAGCATGGCCTGTTTGTGTTGGGCTGCGTTGCAGAATCAGAAATGTCCCTCTTGCAATGTTTTTACATCTACAGCTCTGGGCAAAGCCAGGAAGAACAGAGAGGCATGATCAAAGAGTGGTGCAATAGTTGACTAAACCTTCTCAAACAGCCACAGAAGCCTGGATTTGGCTTGAATCACCAGGTGCGTGAGGGATGGAGGAAGTTCAGTGTGGTTCCTACTTTACAGAGACCCAATATCTTCTGCATAGGTTTGACATCTGATTGGTTTCTTTTCTATTTGCTTGCTATCCTTGTTATCTTGTCGTTCCTACAAATGCACGTTTGTGTGCCATCAACTTTTTTATCACAAGCTAATAGCTAACAGGAATCTCACAAAAACCAAAGACTTGGTGAACCTTAGTGTTACTTGTAGGACTAAGAATTGCAGAATTGTCTTCTAACCTTTCTGTTTGTTTCTGCTTCCATGCCAGACAGAAATTTTTCTATATATTTTCCTATAGACAGAAAAGCAGAGCTCCCCTGCCATCATGCTGTGAGCTGCACTGAAGTCTGAGCTATTTATTTTGGTTATTGAGAAGCCTTTTGTGATTTCTGTAAAAGAACTGGTGGAATCAATCTGCTGCTACCTGTCTGGGAAATTCAACTTCCGTGATAGGATTAAGAGCTACCATTTCAATCTACTAGAGGCAGGAACAGTAAATAGTCTGAACTCTCACTCATAGATTATCAAGTTAACGAAGGTAGGTACCTGAAGGCTCAAGAGCCAGGCTGTTAAGAAGCAACGATTCAGACTGCTGATTCAGAAGCAATGCAGAGGGCTGCTTCAAAGCCCTGCTGAAGACTGCCCCCATACAAGTGTGCTGTGAATGAGTATGAAGTTACTACAGCTGAGTTGTCAAACCAGTGAGATATAATTTCAGTGTATTACTGATTCCCCTACCTACATCTGCTTATAAACATTAGCTTGGGACAGGCTCAACTCAGTTTGAGGCAGACCTTGGTATTGCATGGGGCTAAACTCAAATTATAAATTGAACTTGCCTGACTCAAAGGAATCAGGACATGGAAACATCCACAGGTGTCATCTTAGTTTTGTGAACCCAAAATTAGATAGAAGAGGTTCTGCAAAGCCAAGACATGACATGTGTCTGTTACTGGGAAAAGGATCACTTACCGTTTCCAGACTCCTGATGGTTCAAATGAAGTGGAACCGAGATACAAAGCAACTCTGCATTTTGAGTTTGACAAACAGATGTGATTTCATGAAAGCAATACCAAAACCTTGAGAAATACAAGTGATGCAGAGGGAAAGAATGCAAAGACAGTGTTACCTCCCTCTCTCCACAATCCTGCGGACTCCCAGGCACAAACATTGTACTGGCCTGATTTTCAGAGGCTGGGGTGGGGCTGTTCACTGCATCTGAAAAGCAGACCTTTTATTTAGATCTGCAAAAAATTTGCAAGTATGTTAGTTCATCAAAGAAATCTAATCCACCTATTGTCTTCTGATCTTTCTCGTAAGATCCTTCCATATGAATAGAACTGCTTTTAAAAGCACTATCTCTCCCCACTCCACCCCCCAGCACTTCCTGTCCTCTCACCTTAAAAAACAACTCTGAGAACTTTTCGACCAAGGCAGCCATGTGGAGCCAGAATTGTTTCAGTTTTATACAGGGCCTTTGCTCACATCCTGTCGGGTGTTAAAAATCCCTCAGCTGCTTTGCTAGGACCACCCGGCTAGTTCTGAACCACATCTGACAAAATGATACTGTTCACTTCCAGAACCCATCACACAGTTATTCTTGGATAAAAGGTAAAGCAAATAGCAGCCAACTGCTCACTGCTGCAGAAACAAAGACCATCTAGCCATTTATCAAAGCTTCAGACAACCAGCTTGCTTTAAGCTCAGCCACCTCTCCCATTACAGCTTTAAACGATAACACGCTATAATATCAGAAATGACAAATGGAACCAGGGGCCTAACCTATACACAATCAATACCTGCTCTGAAATAAGAACCATCTTTAAAGTATTGACAAAGGGAGCAGGAATACATATAAAACTGCAATTTTTTCTTGAATTGTTTGGTATGGCCACTGTCAACATTCATTTGTCCATGACATTCTTTTTTTTTTTTCACGAGAGCAGCAAAACCCCGGGGTGTGCAACTATTGTCAAGCCATTATAGTCGCCCCGTGTCTACTGTTTATTGGAGGGTAAGAGGAAAGGGCCGATTGCAAGTGACTTCAGCAGAGCCTTCCTCTGCAGATGAGAAACGGTTGCTCTGCATGCAAAGCGATTCTGCTTTCTGTCTTAGACTGAGATGAATAAGAAAAATTTAAGATGTCATCAGCTTCATTCATTTTGATGGTGCTCCTCTAGCTTGGGTCAGAAGAGCTTTACTTAAAATATACCCATTAACCCTCTACAAGAGCAGAATAAAAATTCTGTGTTTAGGTCATAAAGATAAGGACTTTCCTCTGAAGGATTGATGAAGGAAGAACCTTGTGGGCCAGCTACTTCCTCCTCCTGAGCTTAATAATAATACTTTTTACTTTTATAGCATCTTAAAGTGTTCACCACATTTCAGATACTCTATGAAGAATTAATAACAACCCAAAGTGCTCTGCAAATATTCTTATCCCCTTACAGATGGGGAAACTGAGACAGAGCCAAGCTGAATGGCTTGGTGAAGGTCATGCAGGGCATCAAAACAACTGGCCACAGAAACTGTCTCCTGAGCCATTGTCTGATGCACCGATCACTCTTCCTCTGCCACACCATTTGGCCTGAAAAAAGCAAGGGGTGATGTGATGAAGGTAACTTGTGAAGGGAGCTAGTCACACAGCAGTTATCTCCAGACTAAGTGTACAACCAAGAAAGTATAAAAGAAGGGACTGGTCTTGGTACCAAGGAATCACAGAATAACGATCCTCAGGGTCCTCCACAGCACTAGAAAGAGGAAAATGACTCTTCAGCTTTTTCTAGATGTAAGTAGTCATCCCTGTGCTTTCTTTATAGCCTCAGTGAAAGGAAAGCATATAAGGAAATACATGTATGAGAGAGAGAGGTTTTGTAGTTACTAACTGGCTTGAGATCATCATAGAATATAAAAGGCTGTGACTGAAGGACGGTATATAAGCAAGGGTCTGTGTTACGTGGTGTCACCCCATTTTGGGTGAGAGGCAGCTTGCATGCGCCTGACCCTTTGGGTCTGTAACCATAGCAAATACTGATGCAGTGATGATGATGAGGGGAAACAGGACACTTTACAAATGTTATGGCTGCCTCAGGACAGCAGGGAAGAGGGAACATACTGTGCACTAAATGCAGGGCAAGGTTTTCTCTCAAACGTAGTGCCAGCCTGCACAAAGGTTGGAGAACCTCATGGCTGACGTCACCCATGGGGCCGGCTCCAGGATGCAGCAGGGCAAGATGTACAACAGCATAGACTGTGCATAGCCCTCAACCAAGAGAAGCCTCACAGCAGAGGGAAAAGGTTTCAAGCCTTTGTAATGCAGAGAAAATGGGTTATACGATTGTGCAAGTCTCCAGTGGAAGGTGCATTTTCTGTTGCACTGTATAAATAGGCCCATGATATTAATTTAAAAAATAGCATAACAAATAGTCTCTTCCCTGGAGAATGACCATAAAGAGGGGAAAAGCTGACAACAAAACTATTAAAACAGAGGAAACTGAGGCACAAAAGCAACTTTCCCATGGCAAGTCTGCACACAAAAGAAATGTCTTTTTTTTGCAAAAGACATTTTGCAAAATGTCTTTAATTTGCAAATTATCTCCAAAACAGAGCCCAGGCCATATCCAGCACTGACTGCAAGACCCCTGCACCTTCTAGCACCCGGGCAGCTCCAGGCAGTCAGAGCCGTGGTGCTGGTCTGGGGAGCTGGGGGACAAAATGCAGCCGTGATGATGCTCCACTGGCTGGATCGCACTTTGCCCCCCCAGCCGATATGCAACTTGCTGGGTTGTTTTGTGCCAAATTGCCAGGTACACCTTACAAAGGGAAAAATCTGGCAAAGTGGGTATATTTTACTCATCAATGCTTTAGAAACTTCAAAGAAAAAATGACTCAGAGAAGAAAAAGTGTGAACAAAGCAACAAAGGCAACTGAGCAGCTGGAGATCAGCCAAATGTTCCCGAAGAATACCCACAAAAGTGCCACGCATTGCTGAATGAGTGGGACACAACTCAGGGAAACCCTTTTTATAGTAAGATGTTTAAAAGAGTGAAAAAGAAACCGAGTGGGGCTCTGGGGCTTGCCATTTGAGGAGTTAGGGTGCAGGAGCAAATCTGTAGACCTGCTTTGGGGCTACTCACTTCATCTCCCTGCCATCCGAAAAAGTGGGAGTAAGTTTTTAAATAGCTGGGCTGCTTCAGCTAAGCCTTTGAAGTTTTTGGGTGGGAAATGATATGTATTATTGGTTGTCATTAGTGTGTAAATAAGTAAATACACCCACTCCCATTTTGGAGGCAGCATGAAACAGGAGAGAACCTGCTATATGATTTCAGGAAAAAAAAATGTTGCTGTCTCCAGTATTTTACTCTTGCATGCAGTGCTGGTGGCTGTTGTATTTTGCGGGGATTATTTCCAAAGTATTTTAGTCTGTGCTGGGATTAGGCTGTTCTCTGCTTCAATGAATGAGTTGCCTTCGATGAAGAACATGACAAGGGGGGTAGGAGGCACAGGATGCTCTGCACATGTCCCCCTAGCTCTGGGTGTTTCCATGTGGAAAGACACCAGATGCCAGTGCCAAATCGAAGGCAAGAGCTGTACTACTGAATCTGAGCACTTCCTGAGTGCTGGTGTGGTCTGGAGAATGTGCTTACAGCAGAAAGAAGGTATAGTGACAGGCCAAGTTTAATATTGATTTTAGCATTTCTGGACAGATTAGGCCCAAACAGGATAATACGTTAACTCCAAAATGTGGAGGAGTCAGCAAATTTGCTGGAGTCCTCTATTCAGGACACCCAACTCCTCAGCTGTCTAATCGATATCTATCTGCAAAGGGGACACTGCATGTTAGCCTGTTAGCGCCCTGCATGGTGGCACTGCCGGGGTGAGCTCCTCTTCGCCCAGCCCCCAGCTCTGTCAATAGCAAGGGGAATTGATGGAGCGGTTGAGCACGGTGATGTGGTGGATCGTGATGGTGTCAGGCTGGAAGGGAGGCTTTCTGCGGAAGTAAAGGATACTTTTTGCCCTCCGGAGAGAGGCTGAAAAACGGTTTGGAAACTCCAGGTCTATAAGTCTTTTGCTGTAGAAATCAGGCCATTAGGCTGCCTCAGACTCAGGTCCTGAGGATTCAAGGGGAGGAAATACCTCTGTGCTAAAAAGCTGTATAAAGCAGTTATTATTGTTATTATTCACTAGTACGGTTGTTGCAATATTGCAATATGCATACTGCAATAGACCTGTTTTCTAGTAACTGGGCTTATAACAGCATGTTAGGCTTGTGCTACAAAGAAAGTGCAAGCTAAATTAGATTAGTGTAGAGCAGTAATATAATGAATAAAAGGTTAAAAGAGATTAAAATAGTGCAAGTCACATTATTAAAAAACTCTAAAGAGCGCAGTAAGAGTTGAGATGAATATCATATCAGGGTTTTGGAAAAAGAAGTGGAAATGGAATTGACAAATTGAAGACAAAGGTAGTTGGGGGAATGTAGATACAAAAAAGGGCTAAGTTTTCAAAGGTATTTAGGAAGGTTGAAGTGCAGGTAGAGTCTTAACAGCATTTTTACAAGTGGTTAAGCAGGTTAAAAAGGAATCAAGGCTCTAATCTGCTGAGATTCTTTCGAAAGTCCTACTAGGATTTCATCTCAAGATCTGTAACTATCCCAAAAACTCTGGCCCTGATCATTCAAGGAAATAGAATTATTCTCTAGAATAAGAGTTTCCTTGCAGTCTGTCTGAAGCTTCTATGCAGTTATCAAATTAAAATAAAATGAGCAAGGAAAGCAAATAAAATTATAGTATTTGATAAAGCAGCTCTCTCATAAACACTGTTAAAACAAAGAGACAAACACAGCCTGTGTTGGTGACTTAGTTTACTGAACTTTTGGGAGGTTTGCCCAGACAGCAGTATGATCACTCAGAGTTCAGGTCAAAATCTTCTGTGGAAAGAAAGGCAAGGAAAGAAAAAGTATGACCGGCATCTCCTTTACCCCTGCTTTTCTGCACGTGTTGCTCATCAGAGCAGAAGCTGATTAAGTACAAAACTCCAGAAACAGATTAGGGGACAGAAGCAGCAAAATCTTGTGCTCATCATTTACATGCAGAGTCTAATGACTCCGTATCCCAGTGTGTATCTACATCCCACCATTCTAGGATTCATATTTTTTGTTTAAACTTTTTCTGCCAAGGAAGGTAGGATCTCAAGGGAGAGGTGGGTTGAATAGTGAAGCGATGATCCTTGATGGTGATATCTAGTAAATAAAATGGGCCAAGACCCACTCTGCGGTGCAACAGAGCTAATCTCTCCTGCCTTCCAAAAGTGCGGCCACATCCCTATCACCTCCGGGCTTGCACTGCTCCCTGACTGGGATTGTCCTGCCTTGGCATTGTCCTCACACAGTTCCCCCAAAGCCAAGGAGTCATGGACGCATCTCACTGCTCGTCTGGGGTGCAATATTTAGCCCTTAAAACAAACATGCCACAAACTAATGCATAGACTATCCCCAGACTGCACTGGGTAAAGCAGATGTGCCTACGAAATGGGTCTGTAAGCTCCTTGCAGAAGATACTTGATAGCAAAGGAAGCCTCAGCACCATGTGATGAGGCAGTTGCTAAGGTAACTACTTTTTTCCTTTTAGAGAAAAGCCAAGTAAACAAGCATGTAAATAGACTTAAGAGCCACGTAAATTGTTGGTGAACCTATTCTGGTTACCTTGACGATAAAGTATCACTCTCTCAGGATTTAAACTTTCTTTGGCGTATAAAGAATATAATATGCTGTGATCTCAGGCAGCTACAATTGGATTTTCTAAATTTTAGGTCTATCTTCTCTCTTTTCACATTACTCTTCCTTGCAGAGTGTGAAGGCATCCCATGTAGCTAAGGCACATAGTGCACTAGGTTCAACATCACTATCACCAGGCAGGCTGTTAAGGGAGGCAGTGACTTGGGCAGATATGCATTGAAAAAGGAGAGGATGGAGCAGCTGTCCCTCCACTGAGCTTTGAGGATATCTTTGTTAGTTAAAATAATGGTAGTTAAATTGCAATCATCAACATGAATGAAATTTTGAAAGTGACGCCTTCCTTCCAGGTAAAGAAACTGATATGGATTGAATACAAATTTGATGTTTAAAAGGACAGTATGCTTTCCTGATCGCTCAGCCTTGGCTTTGATCACAGACTCATGGAAAGCAGGTCTGTATAGGATTAGCTATACCTAAAGCATTTCTACTGCCATAAAAATGGTGACCCAGGCCAGCTCCACCATCACCCCAGAAAAGCAACTTGCAGCAAACCGGGCAGGCTGCAGTTTTGTTTCAGCACTCTGCCCAACACCAGCAGCAGAGCAGTCCCTACTCACGTGCAGGGATTGCACCCGATGAAGACAACAAGAGTTGCCCTTTTTGCTTGTCAAGCACAGCAGAGGAATTCCCAAAACAAGCTAATTACTGGAAACACTACCTCAGGGTGATGCCGCCATGGGTGTGGGAGTACTGACTCTAATCTGGCACAAGCACTGACTCGTTGCCCAGATGAGGCTGGTGGTGTGACACCAGCTTGGCTTCCTCGACATGCTAAGGTTTTCTCTGTTCTTTCCAGCTGCTCCCAGAGTGCAGCACGTATTATTCAAACCTTTCTAATGAAAGACCATGGCTGCCTGCACGCAGTCTCTGTTGGTGGTTCAACTAGGACAAAGTGCTGGAGAATGCAATGTGGCTTTTTACCCCAAGCCTTTTTGTTTTGCCTGATACTATGACTGCGGTGGTTGCTGCTGCAGGAACAGAGCCCTCAGTGCCTAAGCAGGAGTGGGAACTGTAGCTGCCACAAATGACATCAGGCAGCATAACTATTTCAGCCCTGCCAGTCCTCAGCAGGGGTCACAGCTGACAGCAGACTTAATAAAATTGGCTGGGGTTGGGTGACTAAAATGAAACATCTCAGCTGAAAAAAAGGCAAGATTGAGGCTCGTTCAAGAGCTTTCTCCTCACATAGTTAAGGGAGAGCTTCACTACAATTGACAGCTAATTCAGTACACATCTCATAATATATTATCTCCCCAGCTATATGACAAGTCTAGTGAGCGAGATGCAAATGAACACTTAGGCAGGTAAGTTCTTAATGTCACTTTAAGACTCAGCACAGCATCACTGTCTTCTCCATCCACCGAATGAGTTATGTAGCGATGGAGCAGTTGTGGGAAGGTAACAGCAGGATGGCAGAGGAAATGGAAGGTAAAAGAGGTTAATTTATGGAAATTATCTAGGTCACCCTATAAGTAGGACATGTCATGCACAGCTTTAAAAGTACAATAGTAATTTATTTAGAATCTGATTTTTTCAATAGATAGTCAATGAGGGTTATCAGGAGTCATGTAATTGTTTTGATCTCATCACAAAATGAACTGCAGCATCCTGAACTGACGGAGAAACTTCCAGAGTTGCGCATCTATAAGGAGGCTCTCCAGATCAGAGGTAAAGCTTTGGCTGAAGTGGGGGCCAATGCCTGGAAGCTACGTGTGCTGAATGTGTGGGTTCCTGTGGCATTTCATGGCAGCATGTACATCACTGGGACTACTGGGAGGGCAGTGTTTTTGAGGCCTTCCAGGATCAATGAAAAGAAAAAAATCAGAGATTTTATCACTTCAGAACTACATGTGATTTGGGGGGGGGGGGGGGAGTAAAATGAGAAAAAAAAATCCTTC